>NC_044549.1:157120062-157177562 GCF_007565055.1 Rhinopithecus roxellana
GGCAGTGGCTCATCATTATCTCTGAAGACAATTCCAAGGTGGGGTTACATTAGCAAATGACAAAATAGGAGTTTCCAGCACTATTCCCTCTCAGAAAACATCTAAACAACTAGCCACACACCAAAATACCTCACACACGTTAAGCAATTCACGCGAGAGAGTGCAGCACCCGGGTGGAACATAGAACTAAGAAATGATGCATTGAGGAAGGCAGAAGGACAGCTTAATATGACCTGCACAACCCCCAGCACACCACTGACATAACCTCCCAGTGAGGGAAAGAGAGTACCCTTCACCATGGAGCCAGCCCCAGAATCCCTTAAGGAGAAATCAGTGTCTCAAGGAGACACCTGCATCCCCATGTCCATGCTGCGGTATTCACAATAGCCAGGACGTGGAATCGACCTAAATGTCCATCAGCTGAAGAGTGAATAAAGAAAACGCGTGTGTATAACCACATGGAATGTTTATCAGCCTTAACAGAAGGAAATCCTGTCATTTATGAGAAGATGGATGAATCTGGAGGAAATTTGCTTAAGAAAATAAGCCAGGACAGAAAAACAAACACCGTGTGACCTCACTGATGTGTGTGCAATCTAAAAAAGTCAAACAACATAGAAGCAGAGTAAAATGATGGTTACCAGGACCAAGGGAATGAGGAGATCTTGGTTCTTGGTCAAAGGGTACAAAGATTCAGTGATACAAAATGAATATCTAGAGATTTAATACACAGTGTGGTGGCTGTAGTTAATACTGTATTGTACACTATAATTTGCTAAGAGAGTAAATCTTAAACATTCTTACCACATACCCAGAAGGTAACTATGTGAGGTGACACCTATGCTAATTAGCTTGATTATGGTAATCATTTCACAATGTAATTACATTAAATATGCTGTATATCTAACTACATAGTTTTGTTAGTCATTATATCCTTAAAACTGGAAACTGATTTAATTAAAACAAATAAAAGATAACATTCAACAGGTGAAGAAAGAAGAAAGAAAAGAGAAAAGAAAGAAAGAAAGAAAGAAAGAAAGAAAAAAGAGACAAGAAGAAAAAGAAGAGAAGCAAAAGAACGAAAAAGAAAGAAGAAAGGAAAGAAGAAAGAAAGAGAAAGAAAGAAGGAAAGAAAAGAAAGAAAAGAAAGAAAGAAAAAGAAAGAAAGAGACAAGCAAAGAAATGAGGAGAACAGAGGGGGAGAGCGGACTGGAGAAGAAAGGTAGAAAGCAGGGCCGAGAAAGAGGGGGAGCAAAGAGATATGAGGAGTCGAGGAGAGTGAAGATGAAGAAGAAGAGAGAAGAAAGTAGAGACGAAAAGGACAGAAAGAGAGAAGATAAAGAGAAAGTGAGAGGAAAGAAGAGAAGGAAGAGAAGGAAGAAGGAAGAGAAGGAAAGGAAGAGAGAAAGAGAGAAGAGAGAGGAAGGAAGGAAGGAAGAAGGAAGGAAGGAAGGAAGGAAGGAAGGAAGGAAGGAAGGAAGGAAGGAAGGAAGGAGGGAGGGAGGGAGGGAGGGAGGGAGGGAGGGAAGACAGAAAGACAAAAAGACAACAGAAAGGCAGAAAGAAAGACATTACCAAGATGGTTTGAGCAACGGCAGCAACTTAGGAACAAGTGTTCCCTGTGCCCGAATTCCAGTCTCACCAAGACTGCTGCTCGAATAACTACCTCTTGCAGGTATGTGTTCTAAGGTCTAGGCTAAAACTCCAGTCTCATGATTCTACAGTCATGACATGTAATGTTTGGCCAGCAACACGCACATTATGGTGCCTCACCAAGTCACATGTTAAAAGTGACAGGAAACTTAAAATCAACTTGATGCGGCAGAGAGCAGAAGCAAGACAGACACAGTGTGGAAACGCATTCGCCACGCACTGCAGGGTTGCTGGTGGCATCCCCTGCTGTCATAATGACCTTCTACAGGAAAAGTATTTAAACATCCACCTCTACTGCCCAGAATATAACGCATTCCAGGAAATACTCTCTTGCTGAAAGCTACCCAGATTTATTTTTAATGGCAGAGGACAAGAGTGGTTTCAATATTAGCTTCTAGGAAAAGGAAGAGATAAAGAGAGAAAAAAGTAAGATTTAGAGATCACCGGGGAAAAAAAAAAACAAAGCACTTCTATTACCCTTAAAACTCATCTGAGAGAGGAAAAAAAACATAAGGAGGACTCAATAGCCCTTTATTAGCCCTCTGTTTAGTGCTCTAAAGAGAACTCCATGATTCCTCTACAGACTCCAACATTTGCTGCCTCTGTCATTCCTATTCTTCCTGCCTCTCACTCAGACAAAAGAAGAAAGCCCCCTTTGACATACATTTATTAGAATGGACTCCAGGGCTTCCTCCTCTGTTCATTTTATATACAAGACATGGATACTATAAAAGCCTCACTCACGTATCTACTACTGCTGGAACTTGGGTCCCACCTACAATAACAGGCCTCCGAACGGTCTGAATGGTGGCTAGAGGACGGAAGGAAACAAATATGAGAAATAAATAAAATGTGCAGCTCCAACACTCACTCAGTCTGAGGAGTCTTTTCCCCTTTTCTACTAGGTCAAATTCAAATTCTCATAACAGTGCAGGTTCCAGATCAAATTCCTCCTCCAGAAAGTCTTCCTTGATTTTCTCTCCACTTAACTCCAATCCCAGCCAAAACTAACACCCTTCTCCTCTAATGACTACAAATTCCTCAACTCTATCTCTGAGTGTTTTTGCATGTCTATCTCCAAAAAAAGTTTTCTGCATTCATTGTCACCAGCCCCATTCTCCCAAAAAGGAAACCCCGTAAGTGTAGAAGCTGTATTTGGTTTAATTCAACAAATACGAAGACAAAATTTGCCTAAAAAACAAACTAAGGCAAGTATACAAATATCAAACAAGAAAGACTCTATTAAAGACAACAAGACAGGGATAGAAAAAAGATTCCAGGACAGAAGTTAAGCAAGTCTGGGTCAGGTATGAAACTAGATATGAAGACCTCCAAACATAATAAAATATATATATATATATATATATATATATATATATATTATATATTTTTTTTTTTTTTTTTTTGAGACGGAGTCTCGCTCTGTCGCCCGGGCTGGAGTGCAGTGGCCGGATCTCAGCTCACTGCAAGCTCCGCCTCCCGGGTTCACGCCATTCTCCTGCCTCAGCCTCCCGAGTAGCTGGGACTACAGGCGCCTGCCACCTCGCCCGGCTATTTTTTTGTATTTTTTAGTAGAGACGGGGTTTCACCATGTTAGCCAGGATGGTCTCGATCTCCTGACCTCGTGATCCGCCCGTCTCGGCCTCCCAAAGTGCTGGGATTACAGGCTTGAGCCACCGCGCCCAGCCTAAAATATATTGACTGAAAAGAATGGAGATAGCTAACATTAACTGAGCATAAACAATGAGTCAGGCAGGGCCTTAAACATTTTTGGTAATAACTCTTAATCCCCAAAGTAATCCTTGAGGTAGGTGCTGTCATGACCTTCATTAGGTGGGTGGATGATGAGGTAAATGAACTGCAGAGAGTCCATGCAACTTGCCCAAGCAAATGGCACTGCCTTCAAACCTCGGCCAAGACAATCCAGTTAATGTGCCTGACCATGCTTCTGCAGAAGACTGCCAACATCCTGCCCAAAGGAACAAGGGCACAGCACTTTTTTTTTTTTTTTTTGTGAGACAGAGTTTCACTCTTTCGCCCAGACTGGAGTGTAGTGACGCCATCTCAACTCACTACTACAACCTCCACCTCCCGGGATCTCTTCTGCCTCAGCCTCCACAGTAGTTGGGATTACAGGAGCCCACCACCATGCCTGGCTAATTTTTGTATTTTTAGTAGAGATGGGGTTTCACCATGTTGGCCAGGCTGGTTTCAAACTCCTGACTTCGTGATCCGCCCACCTTGGCCTCCCAAAGTGCTGGGATTACAGGCGTGAGCCACTGCGCTCAGCCCAGGACACAGCAGTTTCTAGAGTTCAGTCGAAAGAGGGCATTTGCGAAGAGACCAAAGACGTAAAGAGCCCATACACCTAGGAAAATGGAAGGGTAAACATCATGCTCTAGGGACCTGAGGTGCCTTTATGGAAATATGAAACTCCTACGGTTTTAGAGGGAAAGAGTGAAGCCACTCATCTGGCTGCAGCCTTTTCTAATTTACCTGATTTCCTCAAATTGGAACTCACTCTTTGCTGAGAGCAGTGAGGCTGAACCTCTAGTTGTACCGTAATTTTGTGAGACAGGACTGTGGTTCTTACCTTGACAATTAGCAGTTGAAATGCTGATGCTACCTTCATGATAAATCCATGTGCATTCTCCTTCCAGAAAAGGTTAAAGGCTTTTTAGCAAAAAACTGGGTGTGAAAATCAAAACTTGAATGGTGAAAGAGATCATCATGTGGGCAGTCTTAATGACACTTAATTCTCAGATGACAAATTCTGTAGTAAACAACCTCTTGATTCTGTGCAAAATATTTTTAATTTCATGCCCTGCTAATCACACAGCTGTTAAATTTCCCTTCCCATCAGCTGTAAAATAAATAAATAAATAATAGATAATAATTGTAATAATAATTTAAAAAACAGTTGGTCCTCAAACAAAATTTGAGCCCTAATGAATTTTCGCATCTGGAGTGAATAATGTAGTGGATAGTGAAACTGTCTGGATTCAGTTGATGTGAACTTACATTACATTATTTTAAAGTATCAGAATGGAAGGCTCTGATCATCAAAAGCTACTGACATGCTGGCCACAGAATGTGGTTTCCACTGCATCCTCAGACATACCTAGAAGCTGACATGGTATTCTAACAGATTTTAGCAACTTATTTTCTTCCCCAGTGACCTTATCTCTTCTCAGCCACAATGGGCACTATACACACAGGAGTACGGACTAGACATGGTATTGTGAATTTGATGATTCAGAGCCTGAAGAAGAGAAAACAGTGTGTTCATATTGTAAACACGTTGACCTAATCACTACAGGGAAATAAAAAGAGGCTATCTTTAATGCTGCAAATAAAAACAAAAGCTAAGGAGTAAAGGATGGAGGGGGATGTAAAAGTATTAGGAAACAAGAGAAGGAGGACGCCCAAAGGAGTATGGCAGTGACAGTGAGGCAACGGTGCAGGAGAGAGAGGCTAATGGCCAGGAAAGAACATTCCAGAAAGAAAGTGCAAAAAGGATATCCAGTAAAGAAGAAGACAAACAAACACAAAAGGCAGTAAAATAAGCATAGTCAGATGGATCAGGATATCAGCATAGAATCTTCAAAGGAGATCTTTTCATATTTCTATGTATCTCTTTTCCCAGTTTAAGAAATGCCTAGTGTATTGAACACACTGTCCCTTTATCTGGGATGTTTCTACCCTAATTGCATTTGCGGACATCCTTTTAGTCGTCAAAAGGAATGTTCAAATACCACCTCCTTCAGGAAACCCCTCCTTCACACTCACGCCCACAGAAACCCTCCTTCGGGCCCACAGCCTACTATCTGTACCTCTCCTTTGTCGCACTGTACATTTCGCTTGGTGCAAAAGCTAGTTATTTACGTGTTTGTGTCCCCTATTGAACAGTGAACTCTGGGAGGAAAAGAAGTACATTTAGCCATATTATCCCTTGGTGGCAGACCTAGGCTTTGCAGAGTAAGCACTTGAAGAATAGATATGTTTTCTTAAGAAAACCTAGAGGAGCCGGGCACAGTGGCTCACGCCCGTAATCCCAACACTTTGGGAAGCCAAAATGGGCAGATCACTTGAGGTCAGGAGTTCGAGACCAGCCTGGCCAACATGGCAAAACTTCATCTCTACTAAAAATACAAAAATTATCCTGGTGTGTCGGTGGGCACCTGTAATCCCAGCTACTTGGGAGGCTGAGGCAGGAGAATCACTTGAACCAGGAGGTGGAGGCTGCAGTGAGCTGAGACTGTACCATGGCACTGTAGCCTGGGCAACAGGGCGAGAGAAGGAAAGGAGAGGAGAGGGGAGGGGAGGGGAGGGGAGGGAAGGAGAGGGGAGGGGAGAGGAGGGGAGAGGAGGGGAGAGGAGGGGAAAGGAGGGGAGGGGAGAGGAGGGGAAAGGAGGGGAGGGGAGGGGAGAGGAGGGGAGGGAAGGAAAAGGGAAGGAAAGAAGGAAGGAAGGAAGGAAGGAAGGAAGGAAGGAAGGAAGGAAGGAAGGAAGGAAGGAAGGAAGGAAGGAAGGAAGGAAGGAGGGAGGGAGGGAGGGAGGGAGGGAGGGAGGGAGGGGGAAGGAGGGAGGGAGGGAGGGAGGGAGGGATGGGGAGGGGAGGGGAGGAAGGGAAGAAGGAAAAAACCTAGAGGATGTGCCCTTTTTAGGCACTTTTGTGATAGAAAACATAATTTTAGGATTTATAAATTTAACCATAACAACACCGTACAACCCCTATAAATGGCAACCACTACTACTATTTCACGGCTCTTTTCAAGTGTACATGAGAAGTTCAGAATATGAAAGTAATATTAAAAATCTTTATCACAGTTTATTTGAAGAAAAATTATAGTATAAATATAACATTGTTCTTCAACCTAAGCTTACAACTATTGGTATGAGAATCATTTCCAGAAACCTAAAAGAGCTTTCCTGAAATCTCGACATTCGTCAGTTCCACCACTCTTCCATAGTTCATTAAAAACAAACAGCACTTCTTTCATGCCTCATCATTAATGATAAAGCAAATGAGTCAACTGTATAGAAACAAAGAAAATACCAACAGTAATTTACTATTAGTACCACTGCATTTGCATAGCACTTTATACATCCCCTATCTCATTTGATCTTTTTCATGAGCTTCTGCAGTACAAGGAAATGGAATAATCATTTTAGAGACAAGGAAATTCAAGTCCATAAGATGTCCAAGAACACACAGCTAGTAAGAAGTTATGGCAAGATGTGATTCAGGATTCGAGAACTTTTCATCTAAACTTTTGTACATTTATGCAAAGCTGTCTCTCTTATCTAATAAAAGTGTTTACCAGGCTTAAGAGGTAGAGGATGGAGGCTCTGAGGTTCACATAAATAAGAACTTGTCGAATTCAGGCCAGATATGGTGGCTCATGACTGTAATCCCAGCACTTTGGAAGGCTTCAATGGGAGGATCGCTCGAGCCTAGGAATTCAAGACCAGCCTGAGCAACATAGTGAGACTCCATCTCCACAAAAAGAAAAAATAAAGTTATGTAATTCAGACAAGGTATCATATGGACTTCATGAGAAGAAAGAGAGAGGAGGGTGGGAGAAAGAAGGGAGGAAAGGAAGAAGAAAAGACAAAGAGGAGAGAGAGATGGAGGCAAGGAAGAAAGGAAAGACTTCGGACTAAGATAGCTAGTTAAATATCCTGGAAAACAGAGGTCTTGAACTATGCTTTAAAGAAGTGCTAATAAACATAAGTCCACAGAATGACAGTTTCAGCATCATCTGGGAGTGTAATACAAATTCTCCCACACTCTCTCAGGTTTACTAAACCATAACTTCTGAGGGTGGGATTCCGAATTCCGATGCATGCCAGGTTTGAAAAGTGCTCCTTCAAAGTTAAGGTAGGACCTGGGCAAACAGCAAGAAGGTAACAGACATGTACCAGAATGGGGGGAAAGTGATACTAACAGTAAGGAAGCCTAGAATCCAGAAAACTCAAAATATGTCAAGCAAAGAAGGTCTAAAATAATGGGTTGAAAAAGAGGTATCTTGTGAGAAACTGAGTCTAAAAAGCTATCCTAAAGTCCTGTGTTAAAGTGGAGAAGGCTGGAATGTGGGCAGAGCAGTGCAATATAAGCACGTGGACTCTAGAGTAACCCAGATCGAGTTTTAGGTCTTAAGGGGAGAAAGACATATAAACCTAAAGAACAAGAATATCATCGTGCAATTTAGAGTTACAGGGGGTTGAGAGGCTCTTCAGAGGAGAATCTCATTACAATCTGGAGACAGATGAGTTCAGCAGACAAATAGGGAAAGGAACAAGGGAAAAGCTCAAGTTGTAAAACAACATGATCTATTCAGCACCAGCAAGCCACTCTGGATTCACTGTCCTAGATGAAGAGATTAATAATCCTGACTCCGTTGGGTAATTGAGGGGATTAAGTAAGGGAATTTGACATGACAATTCTAACAACCTGCCCAGCATGGAATAAGCACTTTTTACAGCCCACTTACTGCCTCTCTTTCTCTTTAGGGCCAATGCAGGGTAAAAGAATAAAAAAGATATTGAGACATCCCTGCAGCTAACAGAGCAGGTGCCGACTTTAACCACGTTTTCTGCTAATATGTTCTCAGGGCAGCCAGCTAGAGTTCTTGTGGTTGGCAACTCTCACCCGTAGGCACATTCTATTTCAAGAGCTGAGACTCCTTTACTTCCTGCTTCTCACTTTTACTTCATCAGAGGGGCTGCGGCTCCTCAAGTTTGTTACCTCGGATGCAGCTTGCTTTCTAACGGACACATAACAATTTCTGTAGGCAAATGTGCTCTAACTTCTTTCAAAAGGGGACTGTTGGCTGTCCTGAGTACGAACCAAGTTTTACTCTGACATGACCTGTGCTCAGCAGAAGCACAATTTGTTGGCAAGTTTACACAAATTAGTCCAGCTGGTTGGCTGGAAGAGGGCTCCTGAAGTGTGTCTTCTAAGGGATGTTAACAGGGGTTCGCTCAAAGCAAAACAACAAACCAGGTCTACAGTGAAAGAAAGCAAGGTGATTGCTGTCCTACAGGACTTCCTCGAAGACCTGGCATGTTAACACGCATTGTCAGCACCTAAGAGAGCACCAGAGGATGCAGCATTTTCCAGACTCATGTGGCCACTCTTTCTGTAGTGGTACCTCCTTGGACTAGTCTTTGTGGACAATGCATCAAAAAATAATGAGTTAAAGCATGACAAAACCAAGATTTTGCCCAGGGTTGACCTCCAGAGAGATTGTGAAGATGCTTTTGGAACGCTTTCATCTTCCCACTCAGATTCCTTCTCAAGGGCTTCCCTCCTTCCACCACAAGCCCTCTCCACCCCCCACTTCTCAGTGCACACTATTTTAGAAAGAATCTGCTAAACTCAACAGCATCAGATTGGCACCTCTTCCACTGTTTATTCTGTTTAATTGGAAAGCATCTCCCTTTACTATAATTCTACTTATTCAAGGCCAACCGAAGTCACTTCCGCGACGAAGTCTTCTGTGACTCCTGCCCCTCACCTGTCATGGAAAGGATGGTTCATTTTTCTCCTCTGAAATTTCTCTGCAAGTTTCTACTTTAAATTATAGTTGTTTGTGTGTCGTCTCGCCTTCACTAGTTGATATACCCCTTCCCTAATCCTTTCACACCTAAACTCAGCCTCACAACGTACAGGAAAATAGAACAGGCAGCTATAATTATAATCACCATGGGGAGACAATATAGCTTCGTGGTTAAGAGAGAAGCTGCTAGAGCCAGACTACCTGAGTTCAAATCCTGGCTTTAGCTATTATATTATTATTATGTAACCTTGGGCAAATTATGTAACATCTCTGGTTCTCCATTTTTCATCTGTGAAATGCTGATAATAACAGTACCTTCCTCAGAGGCTGGTTGAAAGGAATAAGTGACGTAATGCTCAGAATGCCACCTAAATCTATAAGCATTTAGTAAAAGTCCCAGAGAGTTTAGAAGTGGCCATGTCAGAATTTTTCAGATTTATGTTGTTTTTTTCCTTCAATATGTTATCTTTCAAAATTGCTCATCCATTCATAATGGATTTATTGAGCTATAAATTAAGCCAGGTGTGACTGCAGCCAACTGAAAAACAAGACAGACAAGGCCCTGAATTCAAGAGCCTTCCACACTCTAGCCAGGAGAAAAAGAAGGCAGAAGGGGTTGATGTCGAAGTAAAATAAACAGAAAAGATAGCAAACACGCTGTTTTTTTGTTTATTCTCATGTCATACCCTCCAGCCAAATGATTTATTATACTATTCTATTTTGGCCAAAACTATACTCAGAATGCTTTCTGTTTTATTTACAACTGTATTTTTAGAGCTCAACATTTGTTTAGAATGCTTGCCTCATCTCACCAACTTCTTCAGAGAATGAACAAGGAATCACTCTAGAATTCTGCATAAATATCTTGTACACGGATTTTGGATGAAACCTTCCCAACCTCCAGCCTAAACCCAGGTGCATCCCCAGTGGCGGACATGTGACTTAAAAAAAGAATATTCCTAACTTGGCATGCAACTCCTGTTTCTGGGCTCACATAGTCTTTAAATTTGTTACTAGAGGAGCATTTTATTGTGAGAAAGAGTTCGGCATCATTCATAAAACTATAGACTTAACCACTCTCTCCCTTCTGGATTTCAGCTATTAAAAGAGTTGAATCTAATCTCATAGTTTGATTCCTGAGGAACTTTGGAAATGATGTTTCGGTATCTAGTAAAATAGCCATTCACCTTCTTTCCTGTCTTTAGGATAGGTTTTCTGTCATATTTTCTTCAATTTGATTTTTTTATGTTGATACATAAAGGCTTTTTGTTAGTGTCACTAACTCATGTCCCTTAATCATTTTTGTCCTTTTCACAGTGTCTACCTTGGTTTGTAAATTATAACTTTTTATGTTTCTGCTCCACCATGTCTGGGGACATACATATGCCATGCAAAGACAATCATGGTGGTGGTGGTTGCATGTGTATGGAGAAGAAGGGAGAAACTTGAGGATGGAAAGCAATGGAATGAAAAGTTCAAGTTGTAGGCATCCACCCTCCTCCCCAAAACAGTTGAAACTCTTTGGACTTAAGAAGTAAAATGTATATCCTTGACCAGAAGCAGTTGAAATTCCAGCCAAAGCTTTTAGACTTTCCTTTGCCTGTATTTCTCTAAATAATGGTCTTTGTCAACCCGAAAATCTGATAAGTTGGAAAGTAAGTTTATTAAAACTAAAATGATGCAAAGATTAAAATCAGAAACAAATGAGGTCTCAATTAGTAGATCTTATCTCATATTGAAGGATGGATGATCCTTTTCCACGGAGAGAACTTCCATAGTGGCCAGATTAGCCAAGATCTATTGACACAGTTGCCCACTGAATGCTTGTGGGAAATAAGCCGCTGACTCTAGATCATCTAAGCCAGTGATACCAACAGGTAGGCAGGTTAAGCAGTAGAACCTTTATTTAAGTGAAACAGTTTATAAAACTCTAAATTTTAACAAACCAATAGCAGAGCTGCTTGATTTGAAGGGCCCAGAGTCCTCACTGCCCACCCCACACTCCATCATTCGAGCTTCATTTCTACCCAGAACCCTAGGGCTTCTAGAGCGTAAGTGTAAAAATTCACTGATCTAATCTAATTTCACCCTTAAAAATTCTCCAGAAGAGGCTGAGGCACAGAGATTAAGTGTGATCCATGAACTAGTGAGTAGCAGAGCCAAAAATCTTCCCTAAAGAAACTATGTTGCCTTTTTCCACATATATAATATTTATGTTCTGAGACTCTGCCCTTTTTGTAGGAAAAAGAAGTCGGGATCATTAATGTGCCGAGAAAAATTCAAAAACGTGTCCAAGTTCAACGAATGGGCACGAGCAAATAAGGACATCTAACATCTTGGGAAACTCAGCTTGGAGAAACACAAAACATCCGCACTATAAGTTAAAGTTTCATTTGATGATTCTGCAGTGAAAACAGCAAAATTACAGAAAGTTTTTTAGCTACTATCCATAAATGTGTCAGGCACAAAATCAAACCACTCAAAAATAATGTGAAATCCATTCAGTTTTAAGTACAGCAAAACATAGCAGCCTTTGTGTGAGGTGTGGGAGACAAGAAACTCAAATGTGCTCCTTGGGTTAGTAACTTAAGCTAGGAATTCATGAAAAAAGTGTGAGGAGCCTACGAGAGAGTGTTGAGCAAAAGACATTGTGAGACACATTGATAGAATAGTCATATGATTAACAAACTGTCACATCAAACTTTTCTACAACGTGGGAACACTTTGACACTTCATATTTTTAAGACTGACATTTTGATTCATTACTGTAAATAGCACTTTGGGTTAAATATTGTGACAAGGAACAGATCATATATATGTACATATATATGCACTCTATATATTACTTGTGTATATTTTTTCTAGCTCTGTAACATTTTATAATATATGAAACCTTTTCCTACATTGACAGTTTGAGCCATTATGTAAACAGGCTATTTCACTCCTAAAGTACCCATTTCTAGGACAAGTAGGCAGATGGACTTTCCTCATTTCTCAGAAAGTCTATAAAGCAGAGGGATTTCAAGAGTAATGGAATGACTTCTAAAGAGATTCTGAAAACTCCTGGTAAGTGATCTTACCAGGGCATTTTACCTTACTCCACCTGAGTTCACAAAATCATTATGACGATCATACATAAACTGTCTCTCCTAGCCGGGCCCGGTGGCTCATGCCTGTAATCCCAGCACTTTGGCAGGCCGAGGTGGGTAGATCACAAGGTCAGGAGTTTGAGACCAGCATGGCCAGTATGGCGAAACCCTGTGTCTACTAAAAACACAAAAATTAGCCGGGCACGGTGGCAGGCACCTGTAGTCCCAGCTACTCAGGAGGCTGAGGCAGGAGAACTGCTTGAACCCAGGATGCAGAGGTTGCAGTGAGCCGAGATCACGCCACTGAACTCTAGCCTGGTGACAGACTCTTCTCAAAATAAAGAAAGAAATAATAAAAAAATAAAATAAATATATATACACATATATATATGTCTCTTCTGTCTTCAGGGTATTCCCAATCTACTAGAAGAAACAGACACATACATCTGAAATTCCAAAGCAAAGCAGACAGGTTTGAATTGAGGAAGGAACAAAGCGATGTTTTTAATTTCCTTTTTGTTCTCTCTCTCTCTCTCTCTCTCTCTCTCTCTCTCTCTCTCTCTCTCTCTCTGTGTGTGTGTGTGGTGTGTGTGTGTGTGTGTTTCATTGATTAATGTTCCCAGGGACGTTGTCCACTATAAACCGATTCAATTGAATTAAGCAAAGTGTGGGTATCAATGGGGGATGAAGAAATTTAGAAAGTTTACAAGAGTGCCTAGATTCCTAAGACAAAGTTTCTTCTGAAAGAAGCTATAAAGATAGTGTTTGGTTTCCAGCTAACTTCAAATAATATAATTGTCTAAAGTTTCGCTTTGCCTAAAACTGTAAAAGAAAAGATAAACTATCCGTTCCTCCCCACTAAAAACCCAAGTTTCAATATCAACTTTTCTTTGGTAATTCCACAGTTATTATATACATTGAAAATACAAAAAACTTTATTTTAAAAATCATAACGCCACCACACAGAGACACACATACAAAGTACAGAAATAGGCCCACATGCATCTTTGTCTTATGTATTCAACTTTCCCTCTGGACATTATGCCATTATTATTCAAATGATTCCCCTCCTTAAAAGCCTGGAAAGGTACAAAAAAGAAGCATGAAACCTGTATTTAACAAGATGTTACATTCACTACAGATCAGCTTTGCCTCCGTACCGAAATTTAAATTAGGCAATGGTGTTCTTCCTGACAATATACATTAAAAAAAGAAGACTGCTCAACATCTGTGTGTGTGTGTGTGTGTGTGTGTATGTGTGTGTGTGTGTGTGTGTGTTTTCAGAAAAAATGCAGAATGTTACCAACAAACCTCATCTAAATCCTATAAAAGTTAGGAAAGTATAATGAATATCATCTAACGAATATGGCAAATATTGAGAAAAACCTACAGAACATCAATATCAGACAAAATCTGGGTTTTAGTTGTAGCATTTAAAAATTCCTGCATCCTGCTTTTGAAACCAAAAAAAAAAGTGGTCTAGTTTTGTTCTCAGCTTAATTAGTCAATTCATTTAGGGCAGAGTGCCTTTTTCTTTGTATTATATATGTGCCTAAATTTGTTAAAAGTTAAAGGAGTCTTACAAACTAGTTCAAGGCTTATTTCAAATTAAGGAAATTAAAGAAGACAGAAATGCAGTATTTTCCTTTTGGCTTACTGAAAACAAATCAGCTAAAGTGTTGCCCAAAGCATAACACCATTTAAACCTGAGGCCCTGCAATTCTCTTCCCAAACTCTTAAGGAGGTAGGTTACAACATAAAAAGACTGAAGACTCCTCAAAAGAAGGCTGAACCACTGCCAATGAAGTAAGACCTCTTTGGTATGTAGTGGGGGAAAGCAGAAGTAACATTACAATATTTGCAGACAGAAGATCTACTTGCAAATCAAATCTCCATCAGTTGTTCCTAGAGGTAAATTTGAGCAGTCAATTGAATTTTGTTTCTTCATTGTAAAATGAGGATAATAATAGACAGTGTATTGGGTTTATGAAAAATAATCACACATAGGAATTCTTAACAAAACCTAATTTGGTGAGAACATTGTTCCACAAAATCATTATTTGCCAGTTTTCACCAGCAATTAGTAAACATTTTTTAGAGGTCATCTGAACCCAACTAAGTTCAACTCAACAAAAACTTACTGGATGCTCATCCTGTGTTTAGATCTCTTCTAGGTGCCTGATTAAAAGGCAGGGCAAGAATAAAAAGTGGAAAGGAGAAAGGCCCATTTAAGTCACAATTTCTGCTCCTGAGGACCCTGTAATCTTGTGGCGGAGACCACATTTCACATATAAACTACTGGAAAAATACTTGGCATTATAAAGTACTCCAAAAAAAGGATGGTACTGACAATGAATGGCTCTTGTGGAAGTTTTAGGTGAGGTCTTATGTGACATGAGAAAAGGGTTCAGAGCAGTAAGAACATGGCATTATGATTATCCCCCTGCCCCCCACTTTAAGCACTCACTTCTCAAGGAACCCATCTGCGGAATGTGATAGAAACATTGTCCCCCAGAAGAGTTTCTCTGGATGGACATGCCCAGTGGCACCTTGGCCATTTACTCTGGGCTTCTTACTCCTCCTTCACTTTCCCATCCCTGCCTCTACACTGAGATACTCTCCACGTCTTCACCCTCTCTGCCCACTCCCAGGCGTGGCAGTGTCACCAGCCCATCCCACTGCAGCTTGCAGGGCTGAAGAGCGTGCTCAGGCAGGGCTCAGTGCTGCACAGCTGGAACACCACCAAGCAGGGAAACCAGACCTGAGCTCCTCTCCCAGCCTTCTCTCTATGCACTCTGTGGCCTTGAGCAAGTCACCTGCGCACAATGCGCCTCACTATCCTCACACATCAAATGAGAATACGGGATACTCGCAAGCCCTTCTTGCTCCTCAACATTCAATGTCGGTGCCTGATCTACAGTTTCCAACCATTTCCAAGTGGCAACTGGGGGCTCACCAGTCACACAGCTCCCGAAGAGGCACTGACGTGACCACATCAACAGCTTCTATTGTGGGGAAGGTCAGCGACTCCTTCAGAAAATAGCTGATCTAAACAGAGCCCAAGGAGTGTCATGGCAACACCGCTCGCAAGCTGCCAAAGGTGGGGAGGAAAAGCAGCCAATGTGTGCACAGCTGCCACATTTCAGAACAGCACTCAAACCTCGTTAATATCATCTTGCTTAATACCACGTCCCATAGATCATAAGCTATTTTTATTGTGTATTTAACAGATTTGTGTATTGTCTTCCCTGCCAGAATTTTCACAGTCCAGTACAGAAGACTCTGCCATCACAGAGCCTTAAGACCTGAGGCCACCCAAGGTTAACTCAGGAGAAGGAGGAAGGGGAAGAAGCAAAATAGAAGAAAAATGACAAGGGGGGAGAAAATAATACACATTGAGGTCAAGGCTAGCTAGGGAAGAGGCAGGAGTAAAATGTAGTAAGTGCAAGTAAAAGCCAATGCTACAGACACTCAAGAATGAGGCACCCAGGTTGCAGCTCTCCAAAGACTCAGATGTATGTGTAGAAAGGAGAGTGGAAGAGCTCAGTCTTCTGGTACACTCGGGTGACCACAGGTCGCCCAACGCCAATTTTGATCACAACTTCTGCTTATTTTCACAGTCTCTACAATCCATATATCTTAGAAGAGTCATGCACGGTACTCTGTAGAGCCCTACACCCATGTTCTAGGATCTATCCACCACATCTATCCACTACCGGGTGCCTTTCAGAGCTTACAGGAAAGGGCTTCTGCTAAATGTCCTATTTAGAAACAATCTGTCTCTCTCATGGAGGAATGGGAATTCTAGCTTTTGATGACTGACCAAGCTAAACTATGTGAAAACACCTGTCACAAGGCCTGTCACCTAACAGACATGCAATGAATGTCTACTTCTTTCCATCTGTTTAATACAGCAGCAGCAGCACCTGTATCACCTTTATTCTTAGTGGTCTTCATAGAAACAAGGACTCCAGACAGAGCCTATAGCGTCCTAACAAGAGACTCAAGTGCCAACCATCTCTCCAGTGCTTGGTGAGATGTGGGCACGATTTGCAGAACTGCCACTCACTATGCAGGCAAATTTAGTAAGTCATTTCTTCCTGGGGTGGGGGAGCTGGACTAGATAGGTTTCAACTTCCTTTCCAGTTTAGAAATCCTTTAAGCCTGTAAGTCTCATCTCCATCTCAGAAACAAGCAATAGGCAGAGAGAAAAACTACTGGAGAACATAGTCATATGCTTCTCTACTGAGCACTACGTCTGGGGCCCTATGCCAGAAGCTACAGGGAACTCAGAGAAGCAGTAAGTAATCTTTAAATTCAAAGCCCTTAAGATATATATTAGAGATGAGATGGGGGTGGAAACATGGAAAGATGGCAATACAAAATAAAGTTTAATTATAAAACAAAGTCCATTGCTAAGACTGAATTCCAGAGCCAAGGAGCGGACAGGGATGACTTGTGTGGGAGAAGGGGCACATGCTGCTTCCTCAGGCAGGAAAGCAAGACCCACACAGGCAAAATGGCAGGGGGTGTGTCTTATAAGAGCTGGCCCTCTGTGGTGGACGGGTGATCAATATCTGGGATAGTTAAATCTCTTATTTGTTTTATGTCTTAGATTCCCTAACATCCTATGGTTCATACATTAAAAACTAGAACAATAATGTCCACCTCACCTATCTTCATCATAATGCTCTGTGGATAGTAAGAAGAATATAAAATAGGTTCAGGAAACCTGGGTCCCAGGTCTTCCTCCACTGCTGCTATTCTAGTGCCAGGATTTTGCTAAGTGGATAACCTGGCTGTGTGACAAAAGACTTTGTAGAATTTCAGCTAGAGTTCTTGAGGTTTCTTGAGAACTATCTTGTTCAAAGCTCACATTTTGCAGATAGAGCCTAGGGTTCACCAAAAGGAAATGATTTCTCTCAACTACACATGTCTGTGATTGATGCCCAGTTCTTCAGACATGCCTGATATTTACCTGCTTCTGAGTTGTGCTGCAAGCTGGTTTTTGCCTACCAGAGACTTACTCTTCAAATCCTTGTAATATCTTATCAAAGTCCAATTAATTATCTTTCAAAGCCAACTCTTGTCCCTAGTTCTATAAGAAACCTCCAATAGGGAAGAGTTTTCCAAATTCTGTCTCTCCCAAAGTATAATTACTGAGCTCACACATCACACCAAGTCTTGACTGGCCCTGAATCAAACTCACCTCTGCAGACCTGTCAGCTCCCTCCTTCAATTTCTTAGCAACCTACCTTGCTTATAGGTGTTCAGTAAATGATTACTAAGTCATGTTGGTCTGAGAGCCACCGTTCGTGGACACTCAGCCAAGTATCTTCTAAAACATGCCATGTTGCCTGCCTCTGACAAGCCTAGAAGTGTGCAATCCCCAGAGCAAGCAAAATGGTTTCAGCCACCTCCAAATCCATCAAGCTTTATACTAGACCAGCTGAACATGCAGCAAAGGAGAAGAGGCATAAAGGAAAGGAGAGGAAGAGCAAAGGGCATGGACAGCAAATTGGATGAACAGCCATGCTTGTGAGCTCAGGAGCACTGGTATTATCATTCCAGTTTTACAAGTAAGAAATCTGCAGTGCAGCAATTCAACAGCTGGCCGAGGGCCTCATACAGAGTCCCTGATGGAGCTCACAGGTCTCAGTGCTGCCACCTTTTAAGCTACTGCTTTTACCACTGTGGTAAAATGTTGTATAGACAGTCTCAATACCTGCCATCAGTGGGGCAGGCCCATTCAATCTACTACAGAGGACAGGAGGCATCTGGAAAGAACGAGCCACAGAAGCTACTTACAGCAAAGGTTTATACTGAGTCTATACTCAGCCAGTAATGTCTGAGTGAAAGCATGGCAGAAAGATTGATGAGACAGCGCTGTGTGACTCCAGAGGCAATCCAAGGTACATATCAAATGGGAATTTTAAAAAATCCCTTTAAACACACGAGGACTCAGATGCCAGCACACGTCGCGATGGCCCCAGCCAGACAGCAAAGGCATATTGGCACCACTGCAATTTGTCCATTCACCAATATGCTTCCGAAAAGCACCCATATGCTTTCGTTTAGCATCCATATGCTTTTTTAGCAAGGAAACTAAAATATTTCATTAGTTTTGAGTAATTAATAATTACTTATTTCACAATAGTCACCCTCATTAAAAAGCAAAAATAACTGATTAAGCTGCAGGATCCTGGCTTTCAACTCAGGCTTTTTAATTTTTTTTTTTAAAAATTCTTCCCCTCTAGGAATTGAGTAATAGGGTAAAGCAGCCAGTGTGGAAATATTCACACTACAGGGAATGAACAGTTATCACCCACAACCCAACATTCCTCTTGACTGAGACATTGTAGTTTAATGAAAAGAACATGGATTTTAGATCAGAAAGACTTAGAATCCAATCCCAGTTTGACCCCTTCTGAATAGTAACTTCTAAGGAAATGAAGGGTGTTAAAAAGATAAAGCCTGCTGGATCCCTTCAACCTAGTCTTCCATTATTCCCAAGGAGTGACTTCACAGCATCCTCACCCCCCGGACCCCGCTATCTCAAGGCATGGTACAACATGCCCCAAGAATGCTGGCAGCGTGCCAGTCATTGTCAGCAAGCCACGGCAATAGCCTTGAAATAGGGCAAGGGCCTAAATGAATGTTTCTCAAACACTAATGAGCATATGAACTACCTGGGGATCTTGTTAAAATAGAGATTCTGATTCAGAAGTTCTGGAGTGTGATCTGAGATTTGCATTTCTAACAAGCTCCCAGGTAATGCTGATGCTTCTGGTCCTCAGACCAAACTTTGAGAAGCAAGAGCCTTACAAGTATCAAGATGAAGTTAGGAAATAGAATCTTGAAAAGCAGAACATCTGGGCCTGTCTCAGTGGGCTGTGATAAGGATTATTAATCAGATGGGTGATAATATTTCTGTATATTGAAGAGCACACTGGTATAGTATTGTTAAAAGGATATGGTTTCAGCCAGGCACAGTGGCTTACGCCTATAATTCCAGCACTTTGGGAGGCCGAGGCAGGTGGATCACCTGAGGTCAGGAGTTCGAGAGACCAGCCTGGCTAACATGGTGAAACCTCATCTCTACTAAAAATACAAAAAATTAGCCGGGTGTGGTGGCACATGCCTGTAATCTCAGCTACTAGCTAAGGCAGGAGAATCGCTTGAACCCAGGACGTGGAGATTGCAGTGAGCCAAGATCACGCCGTTGCACTCCAGTCTAAGCAGTAAGAGCAAAACTCCATCTCAAAAAAAAAAAGTGTATGGTTTCTACTATAGACAACAAACCTGAGACCCAAGTATATCAAGTAACTTATCCAAGGCCACACAACTAATCATACTGACTTCCAAATACAGGTTTATCTGCCTGTCAAGCCTATCAGTATGAGGATATGCCAATGGAAAGGTAGGAAATAAAAGTAGATACTACTGTAGATTGCTGATACAAAGCCTCGTTCTTGTTTTGCCATTATTCTCAGGAAGCCATTAACCTGCTGTGTGAATTTTACTAAGTCTTGCCCGTTCTAGCCGCCTCCATTTCTGCATCTGCTAGGTGAAGGTACTGCCATGGACAAACTCCAAGGCCTCTTCCATCTCTGACACTGCCTTTCACTCTTCTGGCCCCCACACGCACTCACAGTGGGTCATCAGGCGCTAAGTTTTAGCTTCACACATGTGGCAGTTATTACAACTTGGCAGCATCCAGATTCTAGCTGCTCACATCTGCATTTGTGCTGATCTGTGCATGGTCAGAAGTTATCTCTGTGAAAAGTCTCATGCTCAATATAATGGGGGGCGGGTCAGGGGGAGGGAAACAAAACAAATGCCCCAAAGCACTGAAATTTCAATTGAGTTGAAAACTCAATATGATCAGGGCACTATGACCCTAACTACTCTCCGTCTCCTCATCTCACTTACCAAATAAAGATATTGAGAGCACTAACCTGACAGAAGTTTGAAGAACAAGAAAAAAACTGAGTTATGCATAATGTGTTTCCTATGATTATCTAACTTTTTAAATTCTTTCTTAAGGAGCCAGATAAACATGTAATAAATTATAATACAAAGTGATTCACAATGTATGATCTTGTCCCTTCCTAAAATCCCATAGTACACATTCTCTGTATTCCTCTGGGGCCCATCTACCATTTTCTACCAGAAATGTTCATGGTCTATGAACTTGCATCATTGTCTCTATTTGCCTTCAATGTTATCTCTGGAGGTATTCACATATTTTGGAGTAAATATGGATTTAAATCAAGACTTTATATTTATTAGCTGTAAAACTTTGTGCAAATTACTCAACCTCTCTGAGCACCTACAAGTGGGAAAAACAATTTTCTATTTTATAGGATTATATATAATAATGTATTGAGATGTCTAGCATTTAGCACACTCTGGATTAAAATTGAATTTGAATGCATGAATGAATGAAGTAGAACAAGAGTTTCGATATTAAAATATCACTCAGGCCGGGCACGGTGGCTCAAGCCTGTAATCCCAGCACTTTGGGAGGCCGAGATGGGCGGATCACGAGGTCAGGAGATCGAGACCATCCTGGCTAACACGGTGAAACCCCGTATCTACTAAAAATACAAAAACTAGCTGGGCGAGGTGGCGGGCGCCTGTAGTCCCAGCTACTCGGGAGGCTGAGGCAGGAGAATGGCGTAAACCCGGGAGGCAGAGCTTGCAGTGAGCTGAGATCCGGCCACTGCACTCCAGCCCGGGCGACAGAGCGAGACTCTGCCTCAAAAAAATAAAAATAAAAATAAAAAAAATAAATAAAATAAAATATCACTCAATAGTTTTGAGACATATACACGCCAAGAGTCATGCTACAAAATAAGCCTAACACTCACAGTACAACAACAGGTGATCTATGGGGAAAATCCAACAGCAAAAGGAAATGTATGTCACTCAAATGTCATCTCATACTTCCCACATAAAATAAAAACTTTTGTTTAACTCATGGATGGCCTTCAGAGCATCTACAAACCTCCTAAACTTGTTGATAGCATTTTCTGAAGTTCTGCATTTTCCAACTCTTTCATAAATTCATCTGAGTTTCTGAAAGTTCCATAATCCTCACGTCTGCCCCAAACACAGACTCATGTGTATACAAGTGCGCACACACATACACACACGTACATTAAGAACTACTACTTTAGGCCAGGTGTGGTGGCTCACACCTATAATCCCAACACTTTGGTAGGCTGAGGCGGGTGGACTCATGAGGTCAGGAGTTCGAAACCAGTCTGACCAATACTGGTGAAACCCTGTCTCTACTAAAAAATTTTCAAAAATTAGCCGGGGCTGGTTGTGTGCAACTATAGTCTCAGCTACTTGGGAGGCTGAGACAGGAGAATTGCTTGAACCTGGGAGGCGGAGGCTGCAGTGAACCAAGATCTTGCCACTGAACTCCAGCCTGAGTGACAGAGCAAGACTCTGTCTCAAAAAAAAAAAAAAAAAAAAAAAAAAAAGAATTACTACTTTAAGCAAGCCCCTGGACAGAAAGGGACTGTCAAATAAAAGAGAAAAAGTAGATTTAATAAAACAAGGCTGAAAGCTGCAAACATACTGCTTAGAAAGTATGGGTAGTGGAAATTATAATGATATAATGATGACCATCTCAAACCAGAAAACGGGGCTGTGAATTCAAGACCTGGCTTGGCTACAAATTCACTACCAGTCCTTGGGCAAATCTGAGACTCATGAAAATCAGAGTTGGGGTTCCTTTGACATCATCTATGCCACCCTCCTCCTCCCATCTCACAGATGGAGAAAGTGCAGCTCAGAGGAAAGTTAGGCACTCACTAAACTCATAGCAAATTAATTAGAGCCAGGATTTGAACCTCAGACTCAGTCAACCGATTTCTACTCTCCGAACCTCTGTACTGTGAGGTTCAAGGTAAGTACTTAGGTCCAATGTTCTCTAAGTAATCTTCTATCAGATGGGTAACAATTACTACACTCTTCTCCAGACCTGGAAGTCCCCATGTACATATGAGTTTCATTTTGGCAATGATTATACTAGCTGTTTCTCAGTCCCAGCCCATTCCTACAAGAATAAGGCAGAAGGGTCTGAAATGAGAGAAGGGTCTGAAAGGGTGAGAGACTCTGCTATTAATGCTGTGTAGTGCAGCAATTGGGAATTGCAGGCCTTCAACTAGACTTCATTGTGTTGGCTATTATTCTTCTGTCCTCTTGCTTATTAAATCCCTCATCTGTCTTATCTTTTTTAATGTTCCCCAACAATGTTCAGTAAACAGCCAGCTAGGAGCTCATTCTCAGATTCCTTTAATTCACTGGTTCAGAAAAGGGCAGGAGGAGGGTGGAGGAGAGTGATGATGTCAGCAGCAAACAACCTCTTACAGGAAGAACTGCAAGGGAATCCACAGTCTTTTAATAAACACGGAGAGGAGAAGCTAGCCGGAACCCTCTGTGCCACATCTTCATGAAATTAATGAAGATACCTGGAGTCCATTTATGTTTTAAGGACATCTCACATCCCCATGGTGAAAATGAAATTGGTTTTGCCTGAAAGATAATGACCTTTTAAGAACTAGGAAGCGAAAGGAGAGTTTATAGAAAAAGATTTCTCTACTTAAAGATACAAGTATGGAGTCAGAAGAATTCTAGTCCGAGATCAGTCAACAATGCTTTAGACAAGTCAGATTCCCTCCCAGACACTAAAATCTCCATCTGTGAAATGAAAGAATTTGTTTAAATTATTTTGTAAAGTCCCCTCTGGCTGTGACATTCTGATCTCCTTTACAGATCCAGTGATTTGCTCTGGAAAAAGCAAATAATGGAAGAAGCATCCACCTCTTCCTAACAGTCTTAATAGGGGGGAAGTTTACCAGATCCTCTCATAAGACCCCGGTCAGGGAACAATGTCACAGAGTAAAGAAACGTGGGGGAAGACGGCTTTTCTTCCCTAACAAGGAATTGCAAGTTGCTGGGGTAAGGGACTACCGCTACCGGTGTATAAATGCCCATTCTTACAGTATACATAATGCAAGTCATTAACTGCATTTCTGGTATGTAAAAGAAGCAAAGGCTAAACAGAAGAATAACTGTTTTCCCACAGTGGCTGTGCAGTAGAGTCATAGGACTGTCCTGTGATTTTGGAAACACGGCACCAGGAGAGAGAAGGGACCGGCTAGGAAATAAAAACATATGTAAGAGAACATTTAACCAGAAGTAATGCCATGATCAACTGGTCCAACTTTGTCATTAGATGATGAAACAGACCTCATAGAGGGAAGGTGACTTGCCCAGGTGACATTACAGCTGGGATTAGAAAAGGATTCTCATGGCTTCTGGTGAACATAACATACAACACATTGCTTTGCTCCCAAAAACAATGTGATTCGATTCAGGTTATTACAAAATAATTTAACTTATAACTATTGCCTCTACCTCCACTTCAAAAAATGGTATTTAAAGCAGACTAGGACTGTTTCCACCAAATTATACTAAACAGTTCACTCTGGCAATATAGACAAGTGCATGAGATTTAATTGGGTATTATTCATCCTTGCTAATGAATCACCCTGTGGAAAACAGGGATAATCAACCGTCTACAAGAGGCCAGAAGCCTGTTCTCGTTCAAGCACAGAACTTGCCTATTAAAGAACATGAGGTATCAGCTCTAAATAGTAAACAGGGTATACTGTTTCAGATTCCATGGAGTGCAGCTTTAAATAGATTTGGTTTGGAAATGGGACAGAGAACACACCGCAGTCAGTGGATCAACGTTGAGAGCAGGGAAAAACAATGATTACACTCATTAAGTGGGTACCTGTTGACACATTTACTGTCAAGTCTAATTATTTATTGAAACTGTTATTCTTTCTTCATTACTGCCACTCATACCAATTATTACCACGAGATTATTGTAAATTTCTACAGCATGCTCCCAGAATATTTACTTCTCCTTTAGGCCAAACCTCCCAAAGGTTACTTGAGAGGTTTCTATTATTCCCTCTCCACCATTCCCCACCTCCAAAACATAACAAAAAGAGAAAGAGAGAAAATTCCTCTTTCTTGAGAGTAATTTTTATAACCTTTCAGGGCTTGATTAAAACTCCCCTTGATAGTTTCAAGATGGGTTTCTGTCGGGACAGGGGGTACAGTTAACTACTTTTCAAAGCTTATTCTATTAATATTTAACAATTAGCATTGGAGGGAAGGTTAGTGTGATAACTGCAGTTTCTAAACGAACAAGTTAGATCTCTGCCTCACAGAGCTGTCAAAAACTATGACAGTAGGTATCTACAGTACATTCTTTTCTGATATATTTATCTATAAAAATAAAACATTAGACATAAGCTTCTGCAGGGTTATTTTGTGGACTAGACAAGAAATAAAAGGTGGACAGTAGCCATTCTTACATTTTTCGCTACTACCTTTTTTAAAACAACCTTCTCTGTTTCTGTGTTAGTTTGCTGAGAACGATGGCTTCCAAACACCGCATGTTCTCACTCATAAGTGGGAGCTGAACGAGAACACGGACACAGGGAGGGGAACATCACACTTTGGGGCCTGTTGAGGGGTAGGAAGGGAGGAAAAGCATTAGGACAAATACCTAATGCATGCAGGGCTTAAAACCTGGATGACGGGTTTATAGGTGCAGCAAACCACCACGGCACATGTATACCTATGTAACAATCCTGCACATTCTGCACATGTATCCTATAACTTAAAGTAAAATAATATAAAACAAATAAAAAGAAAACTTCTTGGGTAAACTAGCTTATATTCCACTTGAAACATGAATAAATAATAAAAAAATAAAAACAATGTTCTTTTTTGTAGGAATGAGAATAACTTAAGTGGCTGTTATGTTTGATTTAATGATAGAAATTTCATAGTCCATACATAATCTACCTTGTTTGCGCATGTATTCTTATTAGCTTCGAAAATCATGTAAATCTAACACCTTAATTTCCTCCCAATTCTAAATTGTCTAAGTCCTACAAATTTGGGGCAATACCAACCAACTTGATTTTTCTGAAAGGTCTATGCGACTAAAGTCACAGCTGCAGTTCAAGGTCATAGATATCATATAGCAAAGGAAGTAACAAAATATTCAGCAGAACACAGGTATATAGTACTTCAAGTAATGATATCAAATCTTCTACAAAGTTACTATTCTACATATTGTCTACTTCACCTCTTTTTGGCTAAGTTCTGAAACATTACATAAAACACAGTAGAGCTCTTTAAGAAGTACAGATTCAGCAGATTAACTACAGAGAAAAACTGCATCTGGTAGATTTTACAACTATGATGATTCCTTTAAAAAATTTTTTCCATTGGCCTCCATCTTCTTGGCAAACTCAAGACAAATGTATTCTTCTGCCAAGGATTGGTGTCCTTCCCAACAGTCCCCCAGGAGAGTGGCATTCAGATACAATGGATCCAAGGTTTCAAAAGACTAACTCAATTTTCTGTGTTCTTAGGATTTTTCTGTTGCGGCTTTAGATTCTAGCTTTTTGAAATGATTTTGTTTGGCAGCTAAGAGACAGTGACTGACCCAGCCAGAAATATTTGGCCCCTTCAGAGCCAGGTAACACTGGCAGCATAGTGTAGTGAAAAATGCACTCAATCAAGGGTTAGGAAACCAGGTAAAAAGTGCTCCTGCCACATACTAGTTGAGGATACAATAAAATAATGGGTAAGAACATTCTACTCCATTGCATTTTATGGACACTTAAATACATACACATTAAATCTGAATCATCTGTGTGGCCCAGATTTTTGGTTTTAGTATTAAACCTGAAGGGTTACGAATTAAAAGGGAAAAAATAAATAAATTAAAAAGACAAAAATAAAAAGAGAGGTCAGCTCACTGTCTTGGCCATTTTTCAGTTCTTTTCCTCATAAAGTATCTTTGTATTTCTTCTATTCTTTGTATTTCTTCTATTCTTTGTATTTCTTCTAAAATCAGCATTACTGGGTCAGATGCCTATTAGTATTTCACAGACATGAAGACATGCCTCCTCCGTTACCTTAGATAGTTGGCTCCTGGAATGGACAATGGACACAAGGTTCAGCCAACTGCAATGCAGGTATCTGCAAATGAAATAAGTAAAAATTACTTCCAGACACCAAGCCTATATTTATTCATTAATAGTCATAACCTCTTATATCTACATAATGGTTTCTTGTTTTACAAAACATTTTCACATTCATTTCACCCCACAGGAACCCGATGAAGAAGCAGGAAGGGATGATTCTACTCACTTCATAGGTAAGGAAACAGAAGCTCGAAGAGGGACAGAAAGGTTGAGAAGGGAACTAACACCGTCCTCATGATTAACTTCACAGAAACCATATAAAATGAACATTATTGTCCACATTTTACAGAAGTAGAAACTGAAGTTCACAAAAAGAAAGTAATTCGCCCAAGATTATACAGTTTAGTATCTGGCAAGGCATGAATTTGGAGCCAAAGGCTGTGCCTGCTGGTCCAGTAATCCTTCCTTTCTACTTTAGTTTTTCCTGGGTTATTAGGCTGGGGAAAGACAAGGACAAACAATAGCTCATTGTCTTAATTCACAAGGCTTGGTGAAGAGAGAAAATAAAATAAAACCAGCTATTTGATTGAAATAAGGAAATGGGAAAAGTACATAGGATTTCGAGCCAGTCAGATTTCCTTTTACCAGTGCCCTTAGGCAAGTTATTTAAACTCTATGAGTGTCAATTTCTTCATATGTACATGTAGATTATGATATATACTCCATAGCTAAAGCTGCCCTTAAACTTTTTAAATCAGATTTCTCTCCATTATTCCATACATATGGTTATAGAGAACAGCGATAACATTTCTTCCCATAAATTCATATTCATATGATCAAAAGTTAACATTATAAGCACGTGAGGCAAGAGAATATCTCTGGCTGGAATATTTCTTTGACTTATGTCTCCTAATTTTAAAATACTGCAATATTAATCTATGTCACCCTCACATGACCTCATCTAAGAAGAGACAGCCCAAAAACTTTTAAGATTTTAACATCAAATGTTTCCTTGACCCCTCAAAAGCAAAACAGATACTGCTTTAGTTGAAAGACCTGCTGATGAATCACACATCATTTTCAACTTTGTGCCTATAATCATGCCCTGGGTTCAGAGAGTTGGAGTTTCCAGTAGACTCTAAGAACAAAGCAAATTTGTTTTAATAGAATGGATAGATTTATTGAGAAATATAAGACTTCTAGGAAGTTTTGATAAAATGTCCCGTTTACATAAAGGACTCAAATCAGGTTGAGAAAAGAACATGGATCCTGCAATTATATCCCTGAACTTAAAATAAAAGCTTCAAAAAAAAAAAGAAGCATGATTGATCAGATGCCCTGCAAGAAACTTGTCATCTGCCACCAACTGAAAACATGATTCATCTTTTAACATCATGCTTTATTTTATAGCTTGAAAAATCACAATGACCATTATGTCTTAAACCATCCCCTTTATAACTCCAGTGAGACCTTATTACCCAAATTTTACCAATACAGAAACCAAACTTCAACGATCACATGGTTAACATGGAGCAGATAAAAATGTAACACTGTACCTTGATACCAAAATCAGTAAGCACCCTTCTACTACATGGTATAGCCTCCCAATTGGTAGTGTGCTATTTGAAGAGGGTAACTAAATAACTTCAGGAAAGGGAAACTGAGTGCATAGCACAGAAAATTTCATTGTCAAAGCACTAAAGCACACTTAGTTCTAAGTTGTGCTTTACTAGCAAGTGTAAGGAGAAAGAGTAGACTTCACATCTGTGGTCTAACCAGAAGGTGACACATTACTAAGCTAAGGCAAAAGGAGTGTTCGATGCAGTGTTACCATAAACTCTTTCTCAGATCTCACCAGGAAAGTTTCAAGATGCAACATCCCTGGGCAAAGTGTTGAAGCACAGTCATATATGCAAGTCTGTACCAGTGAGGTTTTGTGAAGAGTCTGATGCAATTTGACTGTGTCCACACCGAAAATGTCATCTTGAATCAAGGGTGTCCCCATGAGTCAAGGGTGATACCAGGTGGAAGTAATCCGATCATGGGGGCAATTTCCCCCATGCTGTTCTCATGATAGTAAGTGAGTCTCACGAGATCTGATAGATTTATAAGCATCTGGCATTTCTCCTGCTTGCACTCACTCTTCCTTGCCACCCTGTGAAGAAGCTGCCTGTTCCTCCTTTACCTTTTGCCATGATTATAAGTTTCCTGAGGCCTCCCCAGCAATGTGGAACTGTGAGTCAATTAAACCTCTTTCTTTATAAGTTATGTGGTCTCTGGCAGTTCTTTATAGCAGCGTGAGAATGGACTAATACAAATCTTTCACCAATAAGTCTCATTTTAAGCAACAGGAAAGCTGAAGTCTTTCTAGCTAAGAAGTTCACCAGCCCTCTTCACGTGGATTGAGTGGCATGTGTCCTGAGTAGCTCCTGAGTATTTCATAATGCAAGGGAGTTTTCCATAATTCCATACAGACATCTGGGACAACTGACAAATCCCAATCTAGCCTTTCAGTAATGAAGCTAGTTATCCTTGGCTGCCTCTGTGTATTTTATAACTAACTGCTGACCCAGAACCTGACATGTCTGCATCCTTTGTCAAACCATTCGTCCTCTCTCCTCTTAAAACTATGCTCACCCTCAGAAGCAATTTTTCAGAAGCAACTGTATTTTGGAGAAAAACAGGATGGAGTAAATGAAGGTAAGATAATAAAGAGAGAGAAGCAAGAAAAACGACAGGGGGTAAGGAAAAAGCAGAAGAAAATGGAATGACATGGGAAATGAAAAGTGCAGAGATCAGTTGCAATGGGTTTTTCACAAACCATAGTGTCCTTTGAATTTAACACCACACCCCACAATAAAATGTAACCATCCCTAAGATGACTGTCTCAGTATTATGAACAAAAATTCTACGGTATGAACCAGTATAAAGCTAACTCAAAATACTTGATGTTTTTGTAAGTGCTTTAGTACAAATAAGCAATATGACAGTATCTTATAAAAACTCCCACTAAGTCAATAAACTGGCACCTCTTTAGCTCTGGTGTCTCAAATATTCATTCTGAATAGGGAGCATCATATTGAAAAGAATAATAAAATGGGGATTGAGGAACTGGGTTCTGGTTTTAGTGTGTAATTATCAAATCTTTTGATTAGAAGTTGCATAAAATACACATTCTGTGTTTCTCTTTTCACAGTTCTTGACTATGGTTATTCCAAAACCACTGTGAAAAGGCCAATAATAATTTGGTCATTTTCATTAGTTTCATGTGGCAACAGAGGTAGCAGGAAAAGGATTACTTATGCTAACATTTATTAAAATAAAACAATGTTTTAAACATAGAAGTCTGTCCCTAGAAGCAACTGAAATGTTAAATCAGGCCAAAGGAATTAGATGACAAATATGGCCCTGCATTCTAATCATCAAATACCACATACAATTTAAAGTGCACTCTCAGGCCACCCTATGATACTTATCAAGAATACAAGATATTCCATAGCTTATGATTTGGTTGTCTCATTAAAGTAATGTTTGCCAGGATTTAATTGCTTCCCTCTCTGATTTTAATTTCCTCACCTGTCAGCATCTATCAGAGGCACTGAAATCTTCTGACATCTGGTTGATTGTGTTGAAATTAATCAGATTTTTTAAAAGTAAATTGCTTTGTCCTAAAGGTAATGCTCAACTTCTTAATGTTATATTTATAAGGGCTCTATCAATGGAATATATAATCTAGAAATAAAATGAGAGACTTTAGGAATTTCTAGCAGAAATATAAGTAGCTTACAAACCCCCAGCACTTTTAAAGATAAGGACTTTAAAAGTGACATCAGTAGCACGGCCAACCAGAAGCTCTCGTCTCCTTCACAAAGACAGCCACAACAACAATCAACAACTAAACTTTAGCAAAAATAATTGGGCCAGGTGCGATGGTTCGTGCCTGTAGTCCCAGCACTCTGGGAGGCCAAGGTGAGTTTTGTTTTGTTTGTTTTGTTTTGAGCTCTGGAGTCCGAGAGCAGCCTGGGCAACATAGGGAAACCCCATCACTATATAGAAAAAAAAAAAAAACCTAAAAACAAAAGGAGAAAAAATAATAACTAAGACAGAGTACCAGACTGCATCAGAGAAGTAACAGAAACCCTGGAGAACAAGAAACTCAGAATAACCACATAGAGAATAGAAACAAAACACCTGGTCTTTACCACCCATCACCCACTTGGGATCAGCTGGGAACAGGGAGGAACTTCTCTCTGGGGTAGAGTGGTAAGCAAGAGGATCCCAGCAAGCCCCATCCACACCTTGAACAGCTACAGACCTCACCCATGAAGTCTCATGTAGTCCTCACAGGAGCTAAGTCCCAGCTGAGGGACCTGCCCGAAGTTCACACAGCCGTGCTCCCCCAAGAAAAAGAGCAACCAATGTGCCCTGCCGTCTGTGGCCTGTGCAGCTACTACACTATGCCATCTTGGAACTGGAACTTTGGCTGGAGTGTGTCTTGCTCTGGGAGTGCATAGCTATGACACTCCTTCATCACTGAGGCTAAGTCACTGTTGAACCAACCCCAACCCAGTGGCCCAACATCCCCAAGCTGAGCTGCCAGCAACTGTCCCGCTCTTCCCCATGGGCCCATGTGAAGGTAGAGTCACTTCATCTACCTTTCACCCTGACCCTCAGGCCAGTGCTGAAGCAGTACCCTGCCTCCTGGGAAAACAGTACCTTGGCCACTCAGAGCAGTCACACACCCCAGTACTTAATCTGAAGTAGCACCCTTCATCCCAGGGAAATGATACCGTACCCGGGCTGCCTAGAAAAGTCATGTCCCCCAGGCCTGAGCTGAAGTGGCACATTGCCCCCTGGTGAATTGGTGCCATCACTCAGCTGAGCAGCTGTACATCCCAAGGCTGAGCTGATGTGATAACCCACATCCTAAGAAAACAGAGTAGTGGCTGGGCTGATCTGAGACACTCCACCCTACAGGGCAAACAACTCTAATATGCTATTTTCCTGGAGCTGGTCTACCTGCTTAGAGTCAGAGCTGCTAAGACATCCCTCTCCCTGTGGAGTACAGCCATCACTATGCTGTACCCTGCCCCCACTCAGGGCACAAGTAACAGCTGTATGTTGCCATTCTGGGTACTGTTGCTGCATATAGTCTTACAGAGTCTAAGGTACTGCTGAGTCCCAACATCCAAGGGTCAAGAATCACTACTACATGGTGCCTCATCCCCTGGGATTCAAGTTGCCACTGAGCCCCTACTGCTTCATGTTACAAAATTAGAGCACATCCTGCTCTCTGGGTCCAAACTTCCCTGCACTCCTTCTTTCCTGGAGTTGAGCCACTCACAGCTGGGACTGAGCTTGTAGAGTAGTGTCTCAGAGTCACAAATCCTGGCTCTGTGGGAAGCCTACATCCAACCCTAGCACAGACAGCGAACCTGTAACCCAAGACCCAGGTGTCACAATAGGTTGGCAAGATCCTGGGCATAAGACTCTGGTCCCACAACCACTTCAAGCACCTGCACCTAGAACTCAGCACCACTGCATGTGCTTGTTGGTCATGTCATATCTGACATGAAGAGCAGTCCCCTTGGCTAAATCTCCCCATTATGAAAAAAAAAAAAAAATTGGAGAATCTCAAAAGCCCTTGACACTGAGGACATTAATAATCTATGCCACCACCATCACTGCCACAAATTTCTACAACTTAAGCTACTGAGGTGCCCACAGTTATTGCTGACATTGAACACAGCTTTAGAAGCTGCATGAAGACCATATCACTGCATCTATTCAGAAACAAAGTCATCACACCCCTCCCAACTGTAAAACCAATGCTAATTGCAAGCGAAAGTATTTTTTTATGAAAACCACTCTAGAAAGTTTGTATAGAGAGGTAATTTTTCCACCGGATGCACAGACATCAACTCACGGACACAAGAAACATGAAAAAGCAATAAAATATGACACCACCAAAGGAATGTAGCTCTTTAGTTTCAGACTCCAACAAAAACAATCAATAAAATGCCAGAAAAGGAATTCAAAATAATGATCTTAAGGAAACTCAATGAGATACAAGAAAATACAGATAGACAATTTCACTAAATCAGGAAAACAATTCAAAATATGAAGAAGAAATTCAACAAAGATAGAAATAATAAAAAAGAATAAATCTCAAAGATAAAGAATTTCATGAATGCATTCTTACCCTGATAACAAAACCAGACAAGGACAAACATGTAAAAAGAAAATTATAGGCCAGGAACTCTGATGAACATAGGTGCAAAAATCCTCAACAAAATACTAGCAAACTGAATCCAGCAATACATTTAAAGGAGCATTTACCATGATCAAGTGGGATTTATCCTAGGGATACAAGGATAGTTCAACATAGGTAAATCAATAAATGTGACATATTACCTCAACAAAACAAAGCACAAAAACCATGATCATCTCATTAGATGCATAAAAAGCATTTCATAAAGTTCAACATTCCTTCATAATGCAATATCTCAAGTCAGGTATAAAAGAAACATACCTTACTTCAGCATAATAAACACTTCACATGATAAACCCACAGTCATCAACATACTGAACACATTCAAATTGAAAGGTTTCTTTTAAGCTCTGGAACAAGACAAGGTGCTAACTTTTACCACTTTTATTCAAGATAGTTCTTGAACAGGCATATTCACCAATGGGACAGAACAGAGAACCCAAAAATAAATCCACATATTTACAGCCAACTGATTTTCAACAAAGGAAACAAGAACAATCTCTTTAATAAATGGGGCTGGGAAAACTGGACATCCATATACAGAAAATGGAGCCACCATGAGATATCATCTAACCCAAGTCAGAACAGCTATTATCAGAGACAAAAATAATAATAATAAACTCTGGCAAAAATGCAAAGAAAAGAGAACTCATACACTGTTGGTGGGAATATAAGTTAGTACAGTCATTGTAGAAGTTCTTCAAAACACTAAAATTAGAAATATCGGCCGGGCATGGTGGCTCACACCTGTAATCCCAGCACTTTGGGAGGCCAAGGTGGGTGGATCACGAGGTCAAGAGAAGACCATCCTGGCCAATATGATGAAACCCTGTCTCTACTAAAAATACAAAAATTAGCTGGGCACGGTGGTGTGCATCTGTAATCCCAGCTACTCAGGAGGCTGAGGTAGGAGAATCGCTTGAACCCAGGAGGCGGAGGTTGCAGTGAGCCAAGATCATGCCACTGCACTCCAGCCTGGTGACACGGTGAAACTCCGTCTCAAAAAAAAAAAAAAAAAAAAGAAAGAAAGAAAAAAAGAAATATCATAAGATCCAGCAATGCCACAACTGGGCATATATCCAAATGAAAAAAATAAATAAATATTTCAAAAAGATATCTGCATTCCCATGTTTATTGCAGCACTAATTACAACAGCCAAGATAAGGAATTAACGTAAGCATCCATCAACAGATAAACAGGCAAAGAAAATGTGTTATATATTTACAATGTAATACTATTCAGCCATAAAAAAATGAATGAAATCTCATCATTCACAGTAACATAGATAAGCTTGGAGGACATTATGTTAAGTGAAACAAGCCAGGAATAGAAAGTTATATGTCACATGTCCTTTCTCATATGTGGAAGCTAAAAGAAATTGATCGCATAGAGAGTAAAATACTGATCACCAGAAGTGGAGAAAAGTAGCAGGAGGGGAAGGATAGTCAAAGGTTGGTAAATGGATACAAAAGTACAAAGGAGGAGTCAGTTCTAGTGTTCTACAGCACTATAGAATGACTATAATTACCAACAATTTATTGTATATTTTCAGGTAGCTAGAACAGGTGGCTTTTGAATGTTCCAAACACAAAGAAATAATAAGTGTTTGAGGCAACGAATAAGCTAAATACCTTCATCTGATCATTACACATTATATACATATATCAAAATATCATACTGTACCCCATAAATATGTATAATTATACTTAAAATAATAATAAAAGCAAAAAAGGCAAGTGCTTTTTAAAAATTCATTCAACAAATGCTCATTGAGCGTATAGTGCTTGCAAGCAGGCACTTTAGGGTAGAGAGGAAAAAAATGTGAAGCTATCTCAGAAAGTCTGGGGCAATAGGTAAGAATTACGCAGAACTCACTGTAACAGAAGTAGCCAATCTGGTCACTCAAAAGCTTAGTTTAATATTTATAATTGTTACCATCCGTATGCATTGTCCTTTCACGGAGATAAATGGTTTTATTCTTCACTGCAGCTCAGTGAGGCAAAATTGATACCGTTACTAGTATATTCTCATTTGACAAGCGACAAAGCTAAGGCACAGAGTAGTAAAGGAACTCATTCCTGGACATCTAGTTATGGGCAGACCGGACTTGTGATATAAATAAAATCAGACAACACATAGAGAAGAAATTCTTTCCAAATTCTCCAAATATAATTACTCAGTGCCAATTGTGGTGCTAATATCTATCAGATCAGATACAGCGCTTAAGATACTCATTTAAGGAAACCTACAAGCACTAAGCTTTTCTACAAGTAAAGGAAATGATGAATAGAGAAATATTTTGCAATATGTTCGACTATCATGAGATTATTGTTATGTACTTACATTGTTATTCTTACTTGGAAATATAGAAAAGTTAATGTAATAATGACATCCCAAAAGTGAGCCTGTAATGTCACCACACCTATCTTTATGTTATTCGGTTGATTCTGAGGCTTCCTTATTGAAAAGAAGAAGGAAAAACATGGCATGCATGCAACTGGGGTGGGAGGGTGGGGGTGAAGTGGGTGGGAAGCCAAACATAACGCATGGACCCTGGAGGTTGATTCTCACAAAATGGCCTTATAATCAAACATAACTAAGTCCTAATAGGGGTCTTACCTTTCTAGTAGAGTCTGAGGCCCTACTCAACATTTAGTGTCTCCTCGATAAGAAGCTTCTTGTTGCAAAAAGGTTTGATGAAGCAGCCTTTCCTAAAACTACCATAATGCCTACTTTTATATCTAGATCACTAAAATTACCATATTGTTTTATCACTTTTAGTGGATCATGCGTCTTGAATAGAGGCCCTTTGTCTAACACAGCTTCTTGAATCCTAACCCCAAGTCTATCTAGCATCTAGTCTTTAGTATGTGCTCAAAAGAACATTCAATGAGTGAATGAATGAGTAAATGAACAAAATGTTCTATGCAACTACTATAACACACACCTAGTTTAATGCATGTCATGTAAGATGGGATTAGTAAATGTGAAATTGAAATTAATTGAACATTTAATTCTTTAAAATGTATTGTACAACTAAATGATTTTAAAGTTATTGAGTGATTAAGTGAAGCATTTAGCGAGGAGTTGAGTGACGTGCAATGAGCCAGTCATCATTAACCCATTGGCAGGTTGAAGACATAATTTTCACAGGAAGATTAACAGAGGCTGAACACATGAGTAGAAATGTAGGCAGCAGCTGAGAAAATTCACATAGAAGAAAACATAGCTGTCAAGAAAATCATGTTAAATTCTAGATATAAAATTTTAAAAGGAAATAAATCTAAATATGATGGTAACTTTTATAAAAGTATACACATTATAAAATTTCAAGAGAGAAGGAAAAGATGAGGGAAGAACTCTTGAAATAATTTTTAAAACCAAGTGCACGTGTGTGAAAAAGAAAAGGAGTTGTTGGATAGATAAAAGACAAAATAATCGATCAAGCTAAAAATAATATACTTTAGTAACTAAGCTAAGCATTTTTATATATTTAATCTTTAAAAATAGTCTTGGAATTTAGTATTATATTCATTTTGCATCTTGGGAAATCGAGGTTTAGAAAGATTAAGTAACCTAATCAAGTTCACACATCTAATAAGCACCGGAATTCATATCTCAGCTTTTGGACCCACACACATATCATTTACTTATACTGCTCCTAGTACCATCAGAGAAATAATGTGGCGTTGAGGGAGTCGCTTAGAGTTGGATGTCAGGACCAAAATCTAGAAAGTGATGTAGAAATGGGGAAAGCACGAAGAGGATGCGCATCCAAAGCCTTCTATGGGATGTAGGTAGCAAGAGAAGGTCTGAAGGAGGAAAGGAGGCAGAGGAATCAAAGCTATCTTTGAGTATCTGGGGACATGTCATGTGTAAGCAATATTATACTTTTTCAAATTATGCAATGCTAGAAATATGGGGATTAAAACAATGGGAAATCCAGTTTTAGTGTAATACAAGGAAGAACATTAAACATGAAGCTGTCCAGCAGTAGAACAAATTGCCTTGCAAAGAGCTGCAAAAGTTCAAGTGGAGGCTACATAGCCATCTGTCAGAGAAGACACGTGATGTCCTGGCAGTGGCAGGGAGTCTGCATTAAAAGATGGACACTGCAATGCTAGGTTTTAGAGATTTAGCAGCCCAATAGTGGGAGATACACAAAAGCTCCGATCGCCAGATAAAAATGCGAAGAACGCTCTCTAAAGAAGAGACCCTTGAGCAAAATCTATTCAACATATCCATGGGGCTCCTATGATACACCAAGCATGAGACAGCACCATCCTCAAGAAGCTGAAACAAGGAGACAGAAAACAGACATTTTGAAGAGGTCAATTAGCTATCACTAGGCAAATTGTGAGCCTAATATAAATGTCTAGAAAAAAACATATATAGAAGTCTAAGGAAGAAAGGATAAGAAGACTAAATGGTTTTCTGGTGAAAGTAAGGGCAAAACACATCAGTTTTGTGGGAAAAAAAATTAAAAAGAGTAAGTCACCAAGGCCTAGGATTCTTATTTATTTATTTATTTACTTACTTACTTACTTACTCACTTACTTATTTTGAGACAGTATCTCCCTCTGTTGCCCAGGCTGTAATGCAATAGCACAATCTCAGCTCACTGCAATCTCTGCCTCTCGAGCTCAGGCAATATTCCCACCTCAGCCTCCTGAGTAGCTGGGACTACAGGCATGGGCCACCATGCCCAGCTAATTTTTGTAGAGACAAGGTTTTACCATGTTGCTTATGATAAATAAGCATGGATTATAAGCATGAGGCACCATGCCTGGCCAGGCCTAGGATTGAGGAAGAGCTCATTCACAAGAGCAACCTGAGGTCTAATCAAATCATACTTTGGGGTAAGAAAGAAAGACATGAAAGCAGAATCAGGAAAAAAAAGCTAATAAAGTTTGACTCAAAAAGCTCATAGATGGGGGAAGGCAACTGAATGGTGGATGAGAACTAGGAAGAAACAAGATCTTGCAAAAGAACATCCAACTAATTTGAAAATGAAAGCACAATACATTTGAAAGTTTGCAAGCCTCCTTCCACAGCTTATCAGATTGTCTCATATATGTTCACACACAGCATTGTCTGCAAACATTAGCTCCCCAAAAAGCTACTCTATAACATAAGAGAGATAATAAAAAGAACATGTAGTATCTAAGTCCACTTCTATTGACCTTCTCAGCATTCTTCAATACAGTCTCATAGACTGACTACTGTTTAGTGAAGAAAAAAAATCACATAAAATATCAACATAACCAAAAGCAAAGTTAAGAGCCAGTTTTATTGGGCAAACCTCTTTCCTGAAGGAAACAGGAGGAGACAGGGAGAAAGAAAGAGAAGATGGGGAGGGAGAGCAAGAAACTTTAACAGAGAATAATCGGAGGGCCAAGGGCGCAGTTTATCCAGTAATAGGAGTTAGAGTGATATAAAGGTTGCACAATTTTATTTTCTGTGACTTTTAACTACTTTAATTTAGGCAAAGAATGGCATGGGTCCTTCAACTAAAACCCACTGATTCTTCCTTCCCCACAAAGCTAGAATTCTATCTTATTCAGAAAATGAACAGTCAACTGCCCCTTTAACTTCCCTCCCCCTATGTCTTGGCAAATACAACATAAGTTTTGTTTAAAAAGGCATGAGTGGTTACCATTGAAAAGCAGAAGAGATAGTAGTGGTGAGTGGAGAGTAGGGAAAACATGCAAAAGGTTTAACATTTTTTTTAAATGGAATTATTCCCAAAAAGTTCAATAATTATACAGGTTTTGTATCCCTAACCCAAAATCTGAAATTCAAAATGCTCCAAAATCCAAAAGTTTTTAAGCACAGACAGGACGCTGAGAGCTCACTGGAGCATTTTGGGTTTTGCATTTTTTTTATCACGAATGTTAATCAGTAAGTTTAATGAAAATATTCCAAAACCAGGAAAAATCTGATATCTGAAACACTTTTGATCCCAAGCATTTCAGATAAGAGATATACAAACTATACATATTTGTCATCACCATCTCTGACAAAGAAGTTTGGAATTCCTTGAGTTACCTTGAAATTCCTGAAACTGGAGCAGGATATCAAAAGAAAAGAAAGAAGAGTTAAGTAACAACTAGGTTCTTGTCCCAGCTCTGCCACTAACTTGTGCTGCCATCTTAGGCACATCTTCCCACCACTCTCTTCTCCTGTAAAATGAAGGGACTGGACTCAATCAGTGGCTGTTAATGTGTGACCCACACATGTGTAGGAGTCCCCTAGACCTTTCAAGACTCTACAAGTTCAAAATTATTTTCATAATCATACTAAGAAGCTGTTTTCACTGTGTTGAAATTTACACTAATGGTACAAACATAGCAATGGGTAAAAAAAACGGTTGGAGTCTTAAAGTGAATCCAGGCAGTGATTTCACTGCAAGACACATACACTAAGCAGGATAGGGAGCCAGTTTCACTTAGAACTCTCTTTAATGCATTGAAAAGTATCAATCTTATTAAATCTCAGTCCTTGAGTACTGTCTGACTAGTTTTTACTAAAGAAACCAGATCACACAAAATGTTAGCATAATCAAAAAGTAGACATAATTTTAATATTCTTGAGTACACATGTTTTTTACATTCTGTGTGACCTTTGGGAAGTACCCATGAAACACCTGCTGAAGACCAAACTACGATGATGGTCTCTAAGAAATGCACTTTGGGGAACTACTTAAATTGGCAGCTGCTAACTCATCACTTTTTTCATGGAACATCATTTTTTATTTGAAACAATGACTGACAAACTATGGTTCTTTAAATATGGGTTTTGCCAGAGATTTTCTCAAAAATAAAGCAAGAGAGCTTACCATTTCAAGGAAAACAAGTAACAGTATTTGTAGCCAAAAATAAAATTCATGTTTTCAAGTGAAAATCAGAATTGTGAAAACCTTACATCTACTATTGTGCACTTGACACCTTTCTAATATTTCAAATACTTTTTTGATGAAGGAGCAGTGATATTAATGAAGATGACTTTTTATATCATAGAATGAAATGTATCAGTGTTTGCAAGAACTGAATAAGTAAGTGAATGACCAATGACTTTCTAAATGACCAATGCGTGATTTTACAAAATCATAGGAGGAGACTCAATCAAAGTGGGAAAATTCGACCAATGGATTTTAATACAGTAGGGTATAAAAAGTTCATCAATATGATTTCACATTCCACACTGAAACTAACCTATAAGAAACAACTAACTTTAGGTAATGTCAAAACTGTCAAGTTTTTGGTATAGTATCACAGAAGAAAATCCATAATCACTTTTTATCCTTCCTTTTTCAACGACATAGCTGTGAGAGGCTGAATTTTCTTCATAAACATCAATCAAAACAAAATTTCACAACAAATTAAATGCAGAATCCAGCTCCCACTTTTGTCACTATTTTTTCACAATATATTTATTTTTATACAAATATTTTTAATTAAAATTCTAGTTTCATTTCTCACTTTTTTGAATATGGTAAATATCATTATATATAATGCACACAAACAAAAACTCATTTTGAAGAGCATAAAGGAGTTCAGAGATAAAACCACTGAACTACACAGGACTTATGCTCCCTCTCTCCCTAGCACTAATCTCCTTTGACTCTAAACCATTAGGAAAGATAAAGAGTAGCTCATCTCTACTTTTAGATGCTGCTACCTGTCTATCTTTATATAACTGCTACTTCCAAGAGCCTCTGGAAACACTGAAACATCTGTATGACGTCACCATACAAGAGGCCACTGGTCGGTAAAAAAGAATACTCACTGTGTGCCTTCCATGGAACAGGCAGTGGTTATTAGGGCACCTGGATCAGAATTCAGATTCCACTACTACTCAAATTATATGCTTCCTCAAAAGGCAGTATCTCCCTAAACCTGTTCCTTTAACGTGAAATAAGAATACAATGGGAACTACCTCATACGATTACTGTGTAGATCCAATATAATGATCCCTTAAGGAGCTTACTATACACAGTGCCTAGCATATAGTAAACACTCCATAAATCCTACAAATTGTTATTATAACTGAGATGTCTCTTACCAAAAAAACACTGCTGGCAATGTTCATGAAAAAGATGATGGTAGTCTAACCATATAGTATTAGAGGCCCATAATCTATCCCAGTTGCAGACTCATTCAGTGAGATAAAAATAGTGAAAGTATCCAGGAGTACTGGCTTTTCTCACCTCAAGAGCAGAAGAATCAGTCTTTGGCCAGGAATGAAATCAGCGTTGTAATCAAGACACCAGCCACTACATAAATTCCTAAACTTTATGTAGTCAGATGAGTTTATACCCAACACCATTCTCAGAACTATGTTGACAGGACAGAGGATGATAAGAAAATAAGAACTTAACCTACGTTCTTGAATAAAGAGAAGAGTTTCATTTTTCCTGTGTTTGGGCAAAAGTCATGTTCATTGTGTCTCTTTACTTCATTTAAAATCCGGAAGAATTGAAGTTGAGGAAAAATAAGAATGCTTATCAAACAGAGGTCAGACCCAATGAAAAAAGAATGCCCTCATAATACTAAGAATAGAATACAAGCAGGAAAGAGGGGAGGAGCTCCATGATATATTATTTTAAATTAGAAATATAATTCTGAAGAACAGACATGCACATACTTACACTGTCTTTATAAATATATAAAGAAGCTGATCATTAAACTAGTTATATTAGTGAGGCCCAGTTTCACTTTCAATAGAAAAAGTATCATGTCACTTTTATTTCACTTTATTTCATCAACTTTAAATACCACCACTTTAACTATCAATACCTGGTAAGACTCGTAACTGTGGATTTAACAGAATAATGTAAGTTATACTTCCAGAATAATGTATAGAAACGATCATGCCCCCTTAACAGCACTTGGATCTTCAATCAGGAAATTCAATTTTAGCTGCAAAACTATGTTTTGGCAAAAGTGCAATTGAACTCAGTGTACTTGTCACATTTCTAAATATACTCCGGTCACCATGACAACAAGAGAGACTGATGGATTGCTTAAAAGAGTACGGTATATTTAATTGTCAGCATTTTAAACTGACTCAGAAAAATGCTGTGTGATAGGTCTACTCACCATGGTTACTGCTGGCTGAGTCCATAATAATAAAAGGTTCACATACGCACATCACCAGCGTGCGCACGAAGAACGTAAAAGTCGGAAGACCTGGTATTTCCAACCACCTCAAACGCCAAACTTAAAGCTTTAGAAAGACTCGTTATCATCAAGGTGCCCCTCAAGAACCTCTCTCCCCATATAGTCAGATGAATCCCAGGTTCTGTGTCTGCACACAGAAGGAAGAGCTAATCCTAAATCAGATTCCAACAACTGCTTCCTTCTCAGATTAAAGATAAGAAAAAGTCGAGGGTATTTTCTCCTGGGATATATCTGGGAAAAAGAATGACAGAGACTCTTTGTTCTTTCTTTTCATGTAGATCTATTCCCAAATGATAATCTTCTAAGATTCATTCATTTCCTGAATAAACATTTCCTGCTCAAAAATCCCTATGCCAGAGAATCTTCTACAGGTGGAGATATAAATGCAACAAACATGGACCCTGCTCTCAAGAAGCTGATATCCTAAAACAAGAGGAAGACAAAAAATATAAATATATAATCAGTTAAACAGAATGAAATACTCCAAATAAAATGATCTATTAAATTATATAATTTACTATACACTGTGCCTAGCCTATAGCAAACGCTCACCAAATCTTCACCATTATTATTATTACTAAAATATTTCTCACCAAAACAGTTGCAATGTACATAAAGAAAACAAAAGCATGGTAATCATTCTTTTAGAGAACCATACATGCTGTGTAGACTATCAAGCAAGACAATGAGAGAAAAGTGATGGGGAGGGGGGATGTGTGCTACTTTAACTAAAGAATAGGGAAGATCTAGGTGAGGCTATAACATTTGAGCTAAGCCTCAAAAGATACTTCCAAGCCAGTTTTGCACAGAATCAGAGAAAGATCAAGTGGAAAAAGCTTGGCTTAAACAGAGGAATAAAGGAAGGTCAGTATGTCTACAGATTACTGTGTAAAGTGACGAGTGGTATGAAAAAAGCAGAGAGGCCGGGGCAGTGGCTCACGCCTGTAATTTCAGCACTTTGAGAAGCTGAGGCGGGCGGATCACCTGAGGTCAGGAGTTCGACACCAGCCTAGCCAACATGGTGAAAACCTATCTCTACTAAAAATACAAAAATTAGCCAAGCATGGTGGCAGGTGCCTGTAATCCCAGCTACTCGGGAGGCTGAGGCAGGTGAACCGCTTGAATGCAGAAGGCGGAGGTTGCAGTGAGCCGAGATCGCACCATCACACTCCAGATGCGGAGACAAGAGCGAGACTCTGTCAAAAAAAGAAAAAAAAATGAAAGAAAGAGAGAAAGAGAGAAAAAAGAAGAGAAGGGAAGGGAAGGGACGAGGAGGGAAGAGGAGGAAAGGGAAGGAAGGAAGAGGGAAGAGAGAAGGGAAGGGAGGGAGGGAAGGGAAGGGAAGGGAAGAGGAGGGAAGGAAGGGAGGAGGGAAGGACGGGAAGGGAGAGGAGGAGGGAAGAGAAGTGGAGGGCGAAGGGAGGGAAGGGAAGGGAAGGAAGGGAAGTGGCGAGGAGTGAAGAGAAGGGAGGAAGGAAGGGAGGGGACTTGCAGAGGAGGAGGAAGAGGAGGTAAGAAGGCGGTGAAGGGAAGCGGAAGGGAGCAGAAGAGAAGAGGCGGGACGGGAAGGTGATGGGTAGGGACAGGTTAAGGGAAGAGAGGGAAGAGAAGCGGACGGGAAGGGAAGGGCGGGAAGTGAAGGGAAGAGGAGGGATCGGAAGGGGGGGGGAGGGGGAAAAGAGGAGGGAAGGGGGGGAAGCGAGGGGAAGGGAAGAGGAGGGAAGGGAAGGGAGGAAGGGAAAGAAAAGAAAAGAAAAGAAAACAGAAAAGAAAAGAGGAGAGAACACAGAGCCATCTCACAGGGCTTTGCAGGTCATGAAAGGGTCTTTCAAACGTTTCTACAGATGTTCCTTGATTTCTACGGGGTTGGATACATCCAGATAAACTCAATGTAAAGTCAACAAATTGTAAGTCAAAGCATCATAAGTCAGGGACCTTCTGTAGATACCACAGCAGCCACTGTAAGGTTTAAGGGGAGGGGTATGATATGATCCAACCAGCAACTTTAGAAGATCTCTCCAGGTAGTGTGGAAAAGGCCACAAGGGGAAACTATAAAAGTAGAAGACAATTTCAGAGACTATTGCCATAGTCAAGGCAATGGATGGTAACTTGAATTTAGGTAGATTCAAAAAAAGTAATGATGGCAATCAGAGTCAGGAAATATTCTGGAGGCGCAACAAACACACACTGACCAAGCATGTACTCTGAGCAAGAGAAGTAGTTAAATGAGTTACACGGAGGCCCTACAACACAGGGGTGAACATGTCTCATGCTTCAGGAGGTCTTGGTAGATCTTGAGATGATGCATTTCAGGTGATGCTGCTGCTCTGTGAATGACACTTTGAGAACCAAGTCTCCAGGAGAGCCAGGAGACAGGACCAACAGTGGAGCAGGAGGTGATGAACGTTTGGCTTATGGTAACAATAGCTGGAATACAGTAAAGGAGAAACATTCAAGAGATGTGGCAAAAAGAAACTACCCAAGACTTGAGGGCAAATAATCTATGAGTGGAAATAAAAAAGAAGATGGTGGTGGTGGAATTGCCTCTAAGCTTTCTTAAATGACATTGTTCATTATATAGATAGAAATACATGGTTTCTATCCATCTAGTGCAAATCAGTTTCCCAACTAACATTTCATGTTGCCACAACCTATCCCTATAAAATAAAGCTAGGGAAATTATTGTAGTTATAGGTAATAAAAACAACAACCACAATACTAATCATTTATTGAAAACTTATTCTGTGTCAACCACGTTGCAACGTGTACTATCTCCAAATCTGACAATGACTCTATTCCTATGTAAGAAAATGACAAACTGATGCTCAGAGACATTATATAGCTCACCCAGAATCATTCCTGCTTCAGCTGGCTTCAATCCCAGGGGAAAACCCTAAAATCTATGACCTCCACTTCCATTCTGCCTAACAAGCTGAATCCATAGGAGAATAAGATGCCCACTTGGGCATTCACCCTCAAAGTCAGAGTTCCCTTTTAATCTGACTAAACTTTAAGACCACAACTGGCAAATCTTGATGCATAGACTCTAGTAGCATAGCAATAAGGACCCAAGGTCAGGTGCCCCGTACACAGAAGAACCATGACTTATTTCATTTCCACATAAGGAGAATGCAACTTGAGTGTTTCATGGGCTATTCACTGCTCATGTTCAGCCTCATGTCTCTGCACTCAAACTCTAGTGTTTTTCCATGGCCCTGTTTACCCTCTTGACTTCATTCTGCTATTGCTTTGCAAAGTTTTCTTCCCAGAAAATGAGTGGCTATCTGCACGGTAATGTGTTTGGAGTGAGGATGTGAGAAAGAGGCCCTCATCTGTGAAGATGCATGGTGAACGGTAGTAGATATTGACAAGTAAGAAAGGTTAGTTTAGATATTTCCCCAGCCCAGGAAGTGGGTACGAAATGAGCCACAAGATCTTCCTTCTAGTTACCCACACTGTGCTTTCCCAAGGTGATTCACAGGTATGGCTCCACTGATCTGACAAAGGGGACTGTCTTCAGAAAGATGAAAGCATGTTTTTATGTCTGCTCTCTCTCTTTTCTTTATTTGTTCCTTCTCTAGTAATAACGATTAATTGTGCTATGCGGGCAGTACAGAGATGAGTCTACCGGGAAGCCAGCACGAATCCATCAAGCACTTTTAGTCCAAGCTTTTTAGAAGCAATTGTTTACCACATTTTCACTGCTGTTTTTCTCACAGCTAGAATTAGAGTGGATTTTACCACACAGTCACTCTAACACCCTTTTCCCCCACCTCTAAAGTGAAGAGGGAAGATGACTATTGGTCCATCACCAGCAAAACCATAAGACATACATGAGAAAACCAATTCATTTAGTGTTTATAAAGATTAAGTATTGGGTCCTGAGATAGGTATCCCACATACATTAACATATCACAACTTTGTGAAGCAGACATTGTCTATGTTGAACAGATGAGGAAATTAATGCTCAGAGATGATAAGTTACTTTCATAGAGTCATACAACTAGAAATAGCAGAGCCAGGAAGTAAACACAGGTCTAACTCCAAGGCCAATACTTTTCCCATCACTACAGCTGTCCGGACACTTCCAAGATCACTCACAACTTTTCTTTCTCTCTACCAGAGAATCAACACTGCAAATAGTACTTAAAAATCAGGCTGTATATAACCAAAAGGCCTTTTTTAACAGGTCTTTTCTAGGAAGCGTGAACAACTAAGCCACCATAGATTCTATAAGGGTTACCTCTGACCAACCCAACATGTTCCTGAGGGATCAGTTAGGGTCTCTTCCATGCTTAACTAGGAATCATGGAGACTCCTGAATTTCCCAGCTCAGGGCTCTGAGAAAATGACATCACATAAAGCCTGCTCCCTCACCCAACACCAGGGCATGCAGTGAAGAAGGACGAATCAGGGAAAGGGACACAATGGAAACCTGAGGGCCTATAAGTCACACGTTCACAGAGGCTCTGGTTCACAATGAAGCATGATTAAATAAAATCAACCAGGGAAAAGTATCTACAGTCCAAGCTTAAACTTGCCTTTTCATTATTATCCTCACGTCCCCTGTAGATTAAATGTTGGAAAGGATCAAGCCACAGAAAAAATAAGAATTATCCAGTCCTTAGGCCCTTAGACATAATATCTGAGCAAAGGTGGGGATACATATATGTAAGCAGCATCCTTTTCTGTCTCCCTTTACCTAGAGAATGGTGAGGTTAAGCATTTTGAAAAGATCCTTTATCATAAGCTGAGATGACAGGGACACCTGATGAAAATGGTAATTAAATCAATAAGTAAATAAACACTTGGATCAATGTTCTTCATTTTTGCTGGCTATCTTAAGAAAATGGGATGCCTTATAAAGGTATTTCACTCTTCCAACCATAAATACAAGGTAGCTTCACAAAGTTTTCTCTATTTAAAGTTATTTTGGTTTTCAACAAATGCCAGTTAACCATCTTCTATGTGTTAGTGTGTGGTTTTGGGGGGAAAAGGATGGTAGAAAGAGAAAAAGACCCAATCCCTAGTTTCAAAGAGCTCAAAGGCTGGTACCTAAGGCCAAGCACAAAATGTGATTTTTTTTTTTAAGTCAGCAAGTTATGTTCTCAATTATGAAAATACCAAATGTCAGATTTTGCTCCAGTCCAAGCAATAATATAAAATGAGCTAATTCTTCTGAATTAGACTTTTTAAAATGAAAATTATGGCTGTTGAAGCTTCTCCTTTTAATGCCAATATTATTAGAACTCAGGGGAGAACACAAGGTCAATTGACTCTGATCCATGTTCTTCCCAGGCTCTAAGCCAGCACCATCCAATAGAATTATCATAGGAGCCCCATACATCATTTAAAATTTTCTAGTAGCCATATTTCAAAACGATCATTGAAAAAAAATTTTACAAATATATCCAAAATATTATTTTTTTAACATGTGGCACTAGCCACCTTCCAAGTGCTCAACAGCCACATGTGGTTAGTGGCTGCCATATTACACAGCACATCTCCCACCTCTCCTCAGCTTTCAACTCCCAGGATGAGAACAGAGCAAAACATTTATTGGAGACAAGGAGCCAAGTTCTATAATATCGATTGAGATACAAGTACTCCCAAAGGCAGACCCAGTTCTCCCAATACTGCAAAGTGTTTCTCTCAACCTTCTATCTCAAGACCAAGAGATAGCAGGACACTGTGATCGCAAATGCCAGAGGGGGAAATGGCTCCATCTTATATGTGAGGATGAGGAAACTCAAACAGGACCAAGGATTACTACCAAAACTATGACAGTTTACTCACACTGGCCACTGGGATACCTTTTCTACTGACGTCATCACACACAGGACTTGAGATTCTGCCCTCAAACTTTTTGTGGCTTGAAACAAGTTCTTTTTTCTAGATCTAGTCACCAATACTTCCTCTTCCCAATCCTCTGTGCATCATCTGAGAAGAGCACAGAGAAGGTAAACATTCAGTAAGTACGATGCATTAGTGCAGGAAGCTACTGAAAGAAAGAGATGAGAAGCCCTTTTCCTCTCCATACCTTCGAGTCTCGGTCCATGGATAAGGAAAACTCCATGTCCTTGTCAATGAAAAAGAATTCCCTCTCCATCACTTTCCTGGCCTGAACAGCGAATGGCTGACATCCACTAAGCCATACTTACAAAGGAAAAGGATTCATTGGAAGGATGGGCGAGTTCCATTTCTTACTCCTTCCTGCTTTCCCAAGTGATCTCCTTTCTATTGGAGATGTGGTTTCCGAAACAGGCCCCAATGCCTGTATTGTTTACTGAGTAAGTATACACAAAAGCAGCACTGTAACTGAGCTCACCACTGAGAACCTCAGAATTGAGACTGCAGGGCAGGCCGTAGCAAATCCCAACATGCTCTTCAGGTCCTGACCAAATTTTCTAATTGAACTTGGAAGTCCATGTGATTTGGGAGATTCAGCTTTCCATTATCATGAAGTTGGTAGTTTGAGGACTAGTCAATAATAACTGCAAATTGGTGGCTAGTCAAATTACCACCAATTTGCAAAGGTGTTGGAGTGTGAATAGTCCCAGACAACTGGTCTTCTGTTAAAACATAAAATAAAACAAAACTGGCCACTATCACAGTTAACATCAACAGTAATAACTCACATTAACATCCTGTACTCTGTGATATGAAGCAATGAGAAGTGTACTTCACCTCTGTGGTGGTCTTCCCAGAAATCTAAAACCCAATCTAATCATAAGAAAGAATCAGTCAGACTCAAGATTGCCAGACATTCATTCTACAAAATACCTGACCATTACACTAAAAAAGTGTCAAGGTCCTAAAAACAGGGAAAGGCTGAGAAATAGCCACAGTCAGGAGGAGACAAAGAAGACCAGATGACTAAATGCATAGCAGTATCCTAAACTAGATCTAGGAAAAAACAAAAGGCATTACTGGAAAAACTGGAAAACTGCCAATAAAAGATATAATCATTTCAATTAATCATGTTACTCCAATGATCATTTCTTTGCTTAAACATACTTTGGCTATGTAAGATGTTAACATCAGGGAAAGCTGGGTGAAGGGTACACAGGAACTCTTTGTACTGCTAGTCTAACTCACTAGCTTCAACAGATAAACATCACTGGGGAATGAACACCTTTAAACTGCTTCCAGCTAAATCAAAACTCCACCAGAGAAAGGGCTGACAACAACGAACTATAATACAAGATATTATATAAAGTGATGTCTTGGGTCTTACTGTTATAATAAATTAATAGCATTTCCAATGCATTTGATTAGTTAAAAGGCTCAATGGGAGCAAGAAAGTTGAATTAAACAAGTACTTTAAAAGTAAATAAATAAAAGGAAATGAATGAATGAATGAATGAATGAATGAATGAATGAATGAACGAGATGAGAAAGATCAACTGTGCCAAATAAGGAATTGATAACTGAAAAATCCACAGTTTTGCTAATTGTTGAAAGTTTTTATTTTATATTTGGACAGGCATTATATAGAGAATCTTCTTCCCAAACCACCGTTGGATATTTCAAAGACTATACTGGCCCTGTTTTACTGAAAGAAAGCCTGTTCCCATCGTGTTCCTGAGAAGAAAAGATGCTTAGCCAACACATTCACAGGGCTTTGTGGAGATCCAGTGTCTCAACTTTCTAATCCTTATCTCAAGTGTCTGTGAAACTATATAAACTAATCTGAGAAACATCCTTTTCAAAGAATCATATTTTTTTCAATGTTTTCCCTCAAAAGTCAGTTTTTCTTCAACACAGTTTACTTGATTCACCAAGCCAACCAAAGTCGAAAGATAAGAAAAATTAAATTCCACCATCTTCTCCATATATAAGTATGCACATGTGTAAGCAGGTGGGTAGGTAGATGGAAGGAAGGTGGACAGGCAATCTGAAATTATATGAGCTGAGTTTACAAACTCAAGTCTTCTGCTAAAGGAAAAGGACTTTAGGAAACTTTCTACTCCATCACAAAAATATCCACATATTCATGAGTTTTGTGTGTTTTCTGTTTGTTTGTTTGTTTTTTAAATCCTAGTTTTAGAAAAATGTTTTCTCTTCAACAAAGGTACTGAGTGTCATAGAAACCACGTCATGGAGCCCAACACTTTTCAGATGAGGAAACAGTGAACCAAAAAAAGAAATGGAATTGCCCAAGTTAGCTCTTTATCAGAATCCCTCCTGAACATTTTTTCAGGTATGTGGGCCTAAAATTAAAAAGCAAGGCCCAAAATAATTTTTTAAGTGCTGTGAGCAAAGTACTATGCTAAATTAAATTGCAGGATGCAAAGAAAAATAAGAGAAGGATCTTCCTGACCCTAAGGAGCTTTAAAACCAGCTTCTACCTCCCCCAGAGGACATTTGGAGGGCTTTCTGTGGAGAAGGATCTTCTATGAGAATGCTGTTTTCCCTACAGCCTCTCTATTTGTGTCTGCCTGTCCTCCCACGCTCCAGATACACAGGGTCCAAAGACAGTGCTGGCATTTTTCTACTTTCTTCTCTTGTCTCCAGATGGGTACTCCACGATCACATGCCCTCACTCTAGCCTCCTATTCTTCTCCCACCTCTTGCTTCTTTCTCCATTGAGACTTTCAGTTCCTGAGATTCTCTCTTTTCTCCCTGTGCACCATCCCCTCAGAGTTTCATTTTTTTTTTTCCCAATTCAAGACAGCAGTTCAAGCTAGAGCATGTTAATACAGCATTTCAGGCATGATTTTGGTCCTTTATCTGCCCTGACCCTGTCCAGTACAACAGTCTACATTCCCAGTTCTCACAACCCTTCTTAATTGCACTACACTAAATATAACTTTAGCAGGTTAAGGTAGCAATAATGGAAAAGTGATTTCAATATGAATCCTCTTAATTTACAGTGTGGTTAAGAAAACATTTTCTTACTTAGTGGCTCATTTGATTATCAGGGCCCTAATAAATTAGGTACAAAAGATTTGAATACCCATTTAACAGAAGGGGACACAAAGTCACAGAGATGGGAAGTCACCTTTACCAAGGCCATAAAGAAAATTTTTGCCACTGCTCAATCCTGAATCCATATCTACCCGGCCCAACATACTTTCCATTACATCATGTGCCCAAGGTTCTAGGATCCCATACATGAATAATAACACACCATTAATGTTGAGGACAAACCTTCAATCTACACCTGAATTAGACCAGCATTTTTGGTTGACTTAGATACAGAGAAAAAACAAAACTTGAAAAAAAAAAAAGTTTTCCAACTGATTCTGGTAGAAACGATTAGCAGAAATATCTTGCAAAGAACGTGGGTGTCCTGGAAGACTCATCGTCGTCATCATTATAATTTCTAATCATGCTGTGTGGGCAGGTGTCCATGTAGCAGAAACACCATTGGCACCCAGATTAGCAGTTTCATCGGAGACAAGAAACTAAGTCTGCAATTCTTAGACTTCAGAGCCTGAATCACAGCTTTCCCCTCAGGGATCAGCAAATACAGTCTGTGCCTTAGCAAGGATTGTTGGGTCTGCCAAGGGAGGTAACCAAATATCAGGTCCATCTAAAAATGCACAGTGGAGCAAGGGACAGGAGTCTCCCTGGGAACCTGGAAATACCACTAGCTGCAGAGGCAGGAAGGCGGAGTGTCTGTCCCACATTATAGTTCTAATTCACTCAGCAACTTTTATGAATCATTTGCCTTCTTTGCATTTTTGTTTTCATTCTCATCTGAAAATTGAGTTTTTGAAGTAAAGCTACTGGTTTTTAAATGAGACATAGGAAGAGGTCAGAAGAAAAAGTGGCCATCAATAGGGGTTTGGGCTTCCCCCCAGCTCTGCACCTTTCCCTGCACTACAGCAGGTCCGTCATTATCATTTCTATCCTGGACTTGGGCTTCTGTGCAAAATTTAGCCTAAAGTGTCCAAGGTCACAAACATCTTGGGCATCATGTGAGCTCTGCTATTGCAACAGTGCTAGCATTCTAACTCTACCAAACTGTATTTTTTTCTTGAGCAATTCTTCTTCTTATTTTTTCTTCCAGTATGGTCTTGGTCAGTCACCCAGGCTGGAGTGAAGTGGCATGATCATAGCACACTGTAACCTCAAACTTCTAGGTTCAAGTGGTCCTCCTGCCTCAACCTCCCAAGTAGCTAGAAATAGCTTGGACTAATTTTATTTTTGTTTTGTTTTGTTTTGTTTTGTTTTGTTTTGTTTTGTTTTGTTTTGTTTGAGACACAGTCTCACTCTTGCCATCCAGGCTGGAGTACAATGGCGCGATCCCGGCTCACTGCAACCTCCAGCTCCTGGGTTCAAATGATTCTCCTGCCTCAGCCTCTGGAGTAGCTGGGATTACAGGTGCCTGCCACCATGCCCAGCTAATTTTTTTTTTTGTATTTTTTCAATAGAGATGGGGTTTTACCATGTTGGCCAGATTGGTCTTAAACTCCTGACCTCACGTGATCCACCTGCCTCAGCCTTCCAAAGTGCTGGGATTACAGGCGTAAGCCACCGTGCCCAGCCAGGCTAATCTTTAGAAAGACATTTTTTACCCAGGTATAATTCCTTGATTTGAGAAAACTTATGTAGACTTTTAAAATAAATCTATTAATATCATGACCTAAAAAAGTAATCTGAAGCATGTCTAATATGTTCCTATTCCTACACCTTAGTAGATACCTAGAGAGAATATCCAAATGAGGCAGAGACAAACTAGAGTTACAGGAATGAACCAGCCACAAATTTCATAATAATTCCCTGGAGATTTATTTATTCATACAAAAGTATTTCTTAAGCACATTAGCAAGTGCTTAAGAAATATGTGACAGGCACTATGATAGACCCAAAACGAACAGACAGACAAGGTTCCTGTCCCTATAAAGCTTATATTCTAATGGGTCTGGGATTGTAAGAATCTGTACATAGTCAAATAACTAAAAAATAAGATTTAAAACACTATTTAACAACACTTAAGGCCTACAAATAAGTATTTCTTACAGGAAAATTTATATCTTATTTATATTAATAAAAAAGCAGAAATAAAAATATAGGAATTAAGAGTCAAGTTCAAACAATGAGAAAAACAACAAAATAAACCTAGAAAAAGCAGAACGTATTATTGAAGATTTTAAAGAAAAAATAAAGAATTACAATGTTGTAGAACCAATACATAAACACAAAAGTTTTTTTAAATAAATAATAAATTAAACTCTGATAAACTAGCCAGAAAGATGGATACATAGAGCAGAAATCCATAAAACTTTAACTAATAATGTGAAATATAACCATAAATGCAGAGGAAATGAAAATAATCATGAGAAATTATTTTACATCATGCAAATGAATTTGAAATAGGTGACTTCCTTAAAAAAACTATAATTTAACAAAGGTAATCACAGAATAGATATAAAAGCTAATTAGTCCAATTACTATAGAATAAATGTAAAAAATTTTAAAGAGCAAACGCATCCATCACTCCAAAAAAGGCAACAAGTGAAGGTACTTTCACAAGGGAATTCTATCATATTTTAAAGAAATAACCCATGTAAATGTTATCAAACTATTCCAAAATAAAGAAAAATTAAAGCTTTCTTGTTTGTTTGTTTATTTGAGATGGAGTCTCACTCTGTCGCCAGACTGGAGTGCAGTGGCATTTATTTATTTATTTATTTAGAAATGGAGTCTCACTCTGTCGCCAGGCTGGAGTGCAGTGGCGCAACCTCGCTCACTGCAAATTACGCCTCCCGGGTTCAAGCAATTCTCCTGCCTCAGCCTCCCGAGTAGCTGGGACTACAGGCACATGACACCATGCCCATCTAATTTTTGTATTTTTTGTAGAGATGGGGTTTCATCATTTTGGCCAGGATGGTCTAGATTGATCTCTCTCTCTCTCTCTCTCTCTCTCTCTCTCTCTCTCTCTCTCTCTCTCTCTCTCTCTCTCACACACACACACACACATATAGACAGAATTTTCAAATAGGTCTCACGAAAATTGAAGCACAGATCATGAATATATTAATGATCTCTAGAATCTAGCAACACTAAAAATATACAATACAGAAACAATGACCAAGTTGATAATTATTTTAGCAAGAACACTAACAGGATTTCATACTTGAAAATTTTATTCATATATTACAGCAAATTTACAGTTCAAAAGAGAAAAATATAAAAATTTTTTAGAATATAAGATCACTTTCAAAGTTTCTTTAAAAAAAAAGTTAGATAACCATTTAACAACCAGTCTCAATTAAAACAACAATAATAACAACACTATCAAAATAAGTGTGGATACTATTCAACACAATACATTTCTCAAATCGAAAGCCAACTTCACTAGCAACAGGGGACATTATGAACATTCCTCTTAAACTCAGAAACAAAATAAGGACCTTTACTCAAACACGGTTATTTGATATTTACTATTCTAGAGGTATTAGCACAATTAGAAGAAAGCTATAAGTGTTGTAAAAATTGGAAAGAAAGGATCAATCATTGGCAGATGATATACTTAACTAGAAAGTCAAAAAAATTATCTAAAATTATTCAAATAATGAGACAACTCAGTAAAGTGGCTGAGTTGAAAATCAATGTACTGAAATCAAGGCCCCAAACACACATGCACACACACACATAATTAAATGAAATAGAAAATAATTACATTAACTAGAGCAAGCAGAAAATATCTAGAAAAATTAACTTCTTAGAAACGTGCATGGTCTACATGAAGAAAAATCTCAGCGCTCCTGGGAACATCAAAGGTTTCAACAAATGGAAAGGCATTAGTATTCCAAGAAAAAGAATCAACACCTTTACAATGTATAGCATGTAATGCTAATGAATAAACCCAGCAAATCTCATAAATATATTAACAGAACATTTTTTATTACTTTATTTTCCTTTTTTTTTTTTTTTTTGTGACGGAGTCTCACTCTGTCACCCAGGCTGGAGTGCAGTGGTGGGATCTTGGCTCACTGCAACCTCCACCTCCAAGTTCAAGCAATTCTCCTGCCTCAGCCTCCCAAGTAGCTGGGACTACAGGTGCCCGCCACCACACCCAGCTAATTTTTGTATTCTTAGTAGCAGGGTTCCACCTTGTTGGCCAGGCTGGTCTTGAACTTCTGACCTCAAGTGATTAGCCCACCTCAGCCACCCAAAGTGCTGGGATTACAGGCGTGAGTCAGCACGCCCAGCCAGAACACTATTTCTAGAAGTAGACAGGTTCATTATAAAGTTCAATGAAAAATAAACAAGCATTAAAAGCCAGAAATTTTCTGAAAAACAGAAACTAATGAAAATGGGGAATCTTTGTCAGATAACAAAACATATTATAAAGCTACAATAATTGAAAGCATAATAATGACACATGAAGTGACAGATGAATAGAACAGAAAGCCTAAAAATAGATGCAAATTCTTAAGTCTTAAATATTTATGTATTAAGAAATTTAAAATACAATAAAAGTAGCTTTTCAAATCAGTGTGAAAGAGATGGACTCCTCAATAAATAGTGTTTGGAAATGCAGATCCAGAAAAATATCAAAATAAAGTCTCACCTCACATTTTTTACCAAAATAAAATTTCAATAGTTCAAAGATTTGAGAAAGAGAAAGCAGATGAGATAACCAGAAGAAAAGTTAGAAATTTATTTTTAAATATCACAAAGTGGGGAAGGCATTCCTAAGTGTCACACAAAACTGAAGAAACATAAAATCAAAAAAGAATTAATTATATAAAACTTTTTATTTTATTCTGCAAGTTTAAAAAGAAATGCAAAATGGTAAACCACTATAATTCCTATCACAGACTACAAGTTAACTTTCTTAACCGTAATAAATCAATAAGCAAAAATTCAACAATCCAATAGAAAAGGAAGTGAAGGACAGTTCAGAAAACAGCATTACAAAAGTAGTGTATTTATATACACTGGAATGTAAATACATCTGTGTGTATGTTTCTGTGTGTGCATGTATATACACATACTTATTTATACCCGGTTTATTTCTAAAAGGATATATAAAGAACTGATACTTTTCTCTGGGTGGGAAAAGCAGAGAGATAAGATAAAGATGTGCTTTTCATTGCATAGTTTTGAATTTTATACTATAGTTTAAACGATATTTTTGTGTTACTTATTCAAATTAATTGTTAGTTTCTTTAAAGAAATGTTGCAAAGGCCGGGTGCCGTGTCTCACACCTGTAATCCCAGAACTTAGGGAGGCCGAGGCAGGAAAATCATCTGAGGTCAGGAGTTCAAGACCAGCCTGGCCAACTGGTGAAACCCTGTCTCTACTAAAAATACAAAAATTAGCCAGGCATGGCAGCGGGTGCCTGTAATCCCAGCTACTCAGGAGGCTGAGGCAGGAGAATCACTTAAATTCGGGAGGTGGAGGTTGCAGTGAGCCAAGATCATGCCACTCAAAATGCAAAATGGTAAACCACTACAATTCCTATCACAGACTACAAGTTAACTTTCTTAACCGTAATAAATCAATAAGCAAAAATTCAACAATCCAATAGAAAAGGAAGTGAAGGCACTCAAGCCTGGGTGACAGAGCAAGACTCTGTCTCAAAAAAGAAAAAAAAAGAAATACTGGACAATAGCACATCAAAGAGAACGATGAATTCAGGGTAGGGAAACCAAATAGATAGCCTGCAATGTTCCAACTCCATAAGTTGATTTTATCTTACCGTATTTTAGTTTATATTTAGAGGTAGGGTCTCGCTCCATTATCCAAGCTGGAGTATAGTGGCACAATCATAGCTCACTGCAGCCTTGAACTCTCAAGCAATGTTCCTGCCTCAGCCTCCTGAGTAGCTAGGACTACAGGTGTACACCATCATGACCAACTAATTGTTTTACTTCAATTTTTTGTAGAAATAGGGTCTCACTATGTTGCCGAGGCTGGTCTCAAACTCCTGGCATCAAGAGATCCTCCCACTGCAGCTTCCCAAAGCGCTGGGATATGACAAAAGACAGAGAGAGAGAGAGAGAGAGAGAGAGAGAGAGACAGAGAGAGACAGAGACAGAGAGAGACAGAGAGACAGAGACAGAGACAGAGAGAGAGAGAGAAGGAGAGAGAGAAAGTGCATATAAAATAATTAGAAAATAAGAATAACTAAAAAAAAATTGGGGCCACAGCACCCAGCCTCAATTCTGCAACTTAATGTGGCATATCAGAATAAGCATGAGAAAGATATTAGGATCTGAAGACTAATACAGCTGCTTAGTATCTTTGACTTTTTGGAAGCTCTTCATCCTTTCAGCACCTCAGTTTCCACAACTGTTAAACAGAAAGCTAAAACTTATACTTCAACAGGTTTCTGTGAAAATTAAATAAGATAACTTACAATAAAGCACTTAGCCCAAGTTCTTGCAAGGAACATATATTCAATCAATGTTGGCTCTCTTTACTGTAAGGGCCCTTTTAAAAAATAATAATAGCAATAAAAATAATGCTCTGCTCAATCACACACATTCCACCCAACATCTACCCCCACCACTCTAGCATCAGCTTCCCTTCCTATTGCCATGTCGCCCTAACTGCCCAAGAAGCAAGGACTGAATAAATTCAAATTCTAAATGCCAGACTTGAGAATGAATTTTTTAAAAATCTATTTCAACTTTCCATCTCCACATTTCACAGTGGAGGCCATCTATAATTAGGTGATGGCCAAAGTGATGAAAATTGACCCCCTTTTCATAGACTCTTCAACACAATTATTCC
>NC_044549.1:157180062-157219323 GCF_007565055.1 Rhinopithecus roxellana
GTTTAGATTGTTCAGTGCCTGGGCCATAGCAGTTGTTAAATATTTTCACTATCACTAGGATCCGTCAATTTTCAGATGTGTCACTAGCAATTTATTATCAGTAACTGTTTAAATTCTAAAGTTCTAAATGATTTGTTTTTGTTTAAAAACTAGCACTCTTTCAAGGTTATCCCTATGATATTGTCACTCACATTCCCATTTACTTGCTTAAGTGGAGAATCTAGAAGCAGAGTTATAGACAGTTTTTCATTTATTCTACTTCACCGTAGCCTGCCTTCTCTGTGATAGGGGCATATCACAGCCCATAGTGTGCTGTGATATGAACATTATCCATCATAAAAATCTTGGATAAATAAAGCTGAGAAACTACTTCTGTAAATGTTGGGGACAGAATGACCAACAATTTGACTTTCCTAGAAAGAGAAGAGAATATCTGAATTCCCTGTAGACTGGTAAATCCTCTACCATCAGTCCTGAATTCTGAGGAGGCTTGATATTTAAGCAAAGAAACTTAGAAGGTTCCACTAGTTATTCCTAGCTCTGTCACTAAAAAATTGTGTCCAAACAGAGGTAATAACAGTGTGTTGCCTGTTCCCCAAATTACGCACACACACGCACTTACACCCCAGAGCACAGAATGGATCCAGTGTAGTAGTGCAGGTGACCAAAAATGGCCTACAGTCCGTTCAATACATGTATAAACAATTTATCCTAACAATGTCTAAGAGACAACCAGCTGTATTCCCTGTGTTAATAAAGTCATATTGAACATCCCAGTTATGACTTTATCTCATAGACTAAGAATGTATTATCTATCTCCCTCACTAGACTGTAAGTTCCCTATGATGAAAAACCAATTATTCATTCAATAAATACTTACTGAGCATCTATTATGCACCAGGCACTGGCCTCGGTGGGGATATAACAAACAACTTAAAAAGACTAAATCCTGGCACTCGTGGAACTTACATCCCAGTGTGGTAAAAGTAGAAAATTCATAAACAGGTAAAGATGCACATAATTTTCAGAGAACAATAAATGCTCAAAAATAAAATAGAGTACAGGAGATAGGTAGTGTCGGATGCGGAAGCACAAATGTTATCTATCTTAATCGCTATCTCTAATCATTGATTTGAGGCTTTCAAAAAAACAGCCATGTCTGAGTCCCACCCCCAGACATTCTGATTTAATGAGCTTGGGGGTGGGCTTGGACAACACTGCTTTTAAGGGCAAGCCAATCATTCTCACATACCACCAAGACTGAGATCCACTGGTATGTATGATTTTAAAGGAGAACAGGCTTTGGTTTGAAACCTATCTGTCACATTTCATCTCTGTGACCTCAGGAAAGAGACTTCATTTCTTTAAGCCTCAATGCTCACGTCTGTAAAATGGGATAATAATAGTAATAGACACCTCTTTGGGTTATTGTGAGAATTGAATGCTACATGCAAAGTATAGCAAGGTTTCTAGCACAGGCAAAGGACTCAGTAAGCGTTTGCCATCATTTACTGTTATCTCTACCAGTTAAATTTATGCACAGAAGATGCAAATTGAGGGCTGCAGGCCGAATCTGGTCCTTGGATGGGTTCTGTTTGCCATTTGCAGTGTGGACTTACAACGTGCTTTGTTGTTGTTTTGAGTGAAAGTTGATGCTACTGAGTAAGATTGTAAGTTGCATTTTTTTCTTCCATGAGGAAGTATCTCTCATAGTGCTTTAAAAATACTTGAATGAGCTGCCAACATTTTAAAAACCAAAGAGTTTACATAAAAATCTGGCAATGATGCATCTCCACGTGGCAATAATGAGCTAGCGCCAAGCAGTTGCCACCCCTTTCAGAGAGGATGCCCTCTTGAGCACCTCCCATTCCCCACCATGCACTGCAGCTCTCTCCCCAAACACATGCCCAGACCGTGGCATTTCAACAACACACTAGCACTGTTACTTTCCTTACAGTAAAGAGGAAAACAAAATATTTCCTGCACCCACGACTCTAAAGTGGGAAGAGGTTAAGCTAGATAAAGGGCTTTGTGTTTCAAGAAAATGTGCCTGACTCTGTAGGCATATGGCTTAACATATCCTTGACACTGAAATAGGAGCTTTGCAAACATTAGCTCCATTCATCGCACAATTCTGTGAGGTACTTTCCATGATCACAATTTTCAGGCCAGGCACGGCGGCTCACACCTGTAGTCCCAACACTTTGGGAGAGCATGGCGGGTAGATCATTTGAGGTCAGGAGTTCAAGCCCAGCCTGACCAACATGGTGAAACTCAGTCTCTACTAAAAATAAAAATAAAAATAAAAAAATTAGCCAGGCATGGTGGTGCACACCTGCAATCCCAGCTACTTGGGAGGCTGAGGCAGGAGAATCACTTGAACTCAGGAGGCACAGGTTGCAGTGAGCCAAGATCACGCCACTGCACTCCAATCTAGATGAAAGACTGAGACTACGTCTCAAAAAAAAAAAAAAAAAAAAAAAAAAAATATTTTTCAAGGATGAGGAAACAAACCTAGAGAGACTAAGCAACAGCCTTTAGTCACACATACAATAAGTGAAAAGTTAGGTACAGAAACAGAACTGTCCGACTTCAAAGGTGAAACTTCCTCCACCATACTATGTTCCCTGCACCAATGGGAATATTTAGTGTAATTAAACTATTGAAGACAACAACAGGTAAATGAGAAAATCCTTGGAAAAGAACACCGTTAATTTAGAATAGGGTACGTCTCCCTCTGGCCAACGTACTCCATTTCATGACACTACTGGCATCATCCATCCCAAATACTTTCAGTCGCTGTGTGTTTCAGACTCAGAAAAACCTTCAAATAACATAATAAAACCTGCTCCTCTTTTCCTTTAATCTTACATCAAGGCAGTTCTCTTAAGTCTATAGTCAAAGAGATTATAAAAAGAAAACAAATCACTTTGCGTGTGTGTGTATCTGTGTGTTTGTGTGTGTGTTGTGTTGAGAAAAATCAAAACCAATAACTGAAACAGAAGATTGAGACCCAGTAAAACTCATCTCAAATATGAACACTTGGCAGAAGCCTCTCTGGACTCACCTTGTTAGAATTCACCTGCCTCCAGATTCTAACACAGGTGATTTACACCTATCTCAGATTTCCATATCACATTATACTTATGGGTTATGTCAACATAACTATGTTTTATTTACTTCTTTATGCCCCAATCCACACCTCCTCCCAATGTTAAGCTCAAAGAAAGGCACAAAGTTGGATGTTCAGTAAAATGGTTGTTGACTTGAGGGCTGAAAAATAAGCGTGAAATCAAGGTAACACTGACCTTTCCCTAACAATTTTTTTAAAGTAAATACATTTAGTATTTAGCTCCTACAGAGTTAGGCTTTGTGGGGATGTAGAGATTAATTTTTTTAAGTACTTCGACTTCAAAGAACTTATCACCCACTGGGAGAGTCAAAAGCACATATATAACCATAATGCAGGAAAAATAAAAATGAAATCTCCTAAGAGATATAAACAAAAAAGTCCTGGCAATTGAGAGAAACGTGCAAGCTAGGAAATACATCAGTCTTTTGCTATCATCTTTATTTTAAGTGGTCAATTAAAATATTTCAGCCCAAATAAATATGTAATTTATTTCCCTGATAATTTAATGACATTTCTTTTTTGAAGCAACTGACATTTAACTATCAGAAGAGCTGTTAAGAAAGGTCTCAGCCATAATAGGGAATTCAACTTTTTTTTTTTAAGGAAGCTTAAGAGAAATTATCTTTGTGTTTCAGCAATTCTGGAAGAGCTTGACTTTTCTGACAATATAACTGCAAAGGAACTTGAGTCAAAACACATGGGAAAAGAAAAGATGCTCAAGATATTTCAAGTCTACAATTATTTGCTGAACACATGCTAAGTGCCAGGAAATATGTTAAGCTCTCCAGGGAAACAGAGCTCAGCCTTTATTTGGGATAACAGTGGGCTACTCGTTCAGGACAAGACATTAAGATATAACTTTATGGTAAGCAGCATAGAAGAGGTATATGAGCAAAAAGCTGTGAGATTTAAAGGGGAGAGAAAGTATGCAAATTAGAATCTTTATTGATATATGTGGCATGGCACCATGAAAAGAAAACTAAATTTAGTAACGTAGCATTTGCATTATACTCCTGGTTCTGCCAATAATTTGGTGAAAGAACTTGAGCAAGTCCCTGCCCACTTTTTAGGCTTCAGATTTCCCCCCATTATTAAAAAAGAGGCTTAAACTCTACAGCCCTTCCAGTGATCTTAGTCTACAAACAAATCTGGGCATTAAACTACACTCTGAATTGGAGATACAGCAAGAGAATGCAAATTTTCTATTACGCCATTTAAATCTATTTGCCCTCTGAGAAGTTTGCCAACCCAGAAATTCAAAAGCAACAAATCTAGTAGATACAAATTTGATACATTTATTATAATTTATATGACTACAATGGACTGACTAAATTACATGTTGTTCCATTATAAAGGTTGGAGTACTCCTACAACATCAACAGGGGACATACGAAGACAGGCAGGTAAGTAGGGTAGATTTCCACCAGGGCTCTTCCTCCATTCTACGGCACAGAAGGTACAGGGTAATTATAGGTCCAGCGATTACTAGCTGATACTAGTCCTTTTTCTAAGAAAAGTGAGAACTTTATTTCCCATTAGAAACGGTTCCAGTATATATTTCCAAAGCCATACACCTTTTCAAATATTTGTTTTGTAAATTATCATTGGCCAACCCTGTCTTACAAAATCAGAATCTCTAGGGAGGGTACTGGGAACCTATTTTTAATAACAGGTGATTTTGCAGATCAAGCAAGTCAGGAAACTCCTGTTATAGAACATCTGATCTCCTCATTATTCACCACAAGGGCCCTGCTTCTTATCCTGTTTGCATGTTTCTCCTACCTGCAGTGTGCTTCTCCTACCGTCGCTGGTGACATATACTTACCTATTCTTCAGGGTCCAGCTCAGATACCACCTGATTCCATGACCCTCCACACTCTCTCTTACAGGAAAGTACCTTTTACCTCCCGCAGTTCTTTGTGCTCTTTAAGTATAGACGAGATCAGAGAAGGAGTCTAAGGCTTTCATGCACTTACAAGTTCATTCATTCACTTATAAGTTCATTCATTCAACAAATATTTACTGGTCACCTATCCCATGCCAGGTACTGCTCTCTAGGCACCAGTGACACAGCAATGAACAAAACAAAGTTCTCTATTTTCAGGGACATTTTTTAGTACAGGTGCTGGCAAGCTGTGGCACGCAGACCAAATCCAGCTCACTGCATGTTTCTGTAAATAAAAGTTTATTGGAACATATCCGCACTCAATTATTTATGTATTGTTTATGGCGGAGTCTTGAGTGTTTCATGTATTGTCTGAGAGCAGAGTGAGTAGCTACAACAGAGACCTTATGGACCACAAATCTAAGCTGTGTACCATCTGGCCCTTTACAGAAAAAGTTGGCCAACCCTTGTTCTAGTATATTTTTCTCACATAGCACAGTGTTAAGTACATAGTAGGCAGTTAATAAATGCTTAAAGAATAAAACAAAGATTAAAAGTAAGAATAAAATCATATAAGACAATTCCTACAGCAGAACCTCTTTTACCCGCCTCCATCTCCATTCTTAATCATGCCAAAGCTAATTCCCACCCAGAATAGAATGTTGTTAGCAACTACGGTTTAGCATGATAAAAAGGGAGGGAGCAAGCTTTCAAACCTATGGAAAAGTTAAGAAATAAATAAATGTGCTGTGATTTCAAAACTCATTGCTATTTCAGGCTCGTTTGTGATCATAACAGCTGGCCTGGCAAAATATATTACAATAGCTGTCTTTTCTGGCTTCCTGGAGCTTACAAAAGTTTGAGGAGAGTTATTGCATGTCATTGGTTTGTTTGCCTTCATAAGATGCATCTTGTGGAGGAGACCTTTGTGTCTTCTGGGTCAAGCTGACAAATGAGACTCAGATTAGGTTAAACAAAAACACACAGGAGCATATGAAGAACACTCCATTCTGTCAAATACTAAAGTCCATAAACGGCAATCTTATATCCACATCCTAAAAGCTGTCTTCTTTATCACGTCCATATGAAAGCCCTGCCTTCTCTCAAGAAAAGAACTGAAAACTGTGCTGTTTGCAGGATCCTTTTCAGAGGTTGAGTTACCACAAAATTTAAAGTGGAGAACTGATGTATAGCTAAGGTTTTATAAGTCTTCGGCAAGGTTTCATTGTGGTTTACTGTAACGGTTTTAGATTCGAACAAGTCTCTGTTCCACAAAAACTGTGGCACTCATTAGTTATGTAAACTTAAGCAAATCATTTAGCCTCTCTGAGTCTCTGTTTCTTAGTTATAAATTGGGATAACAGAAATTACACTGAAGGAAGGATGGGAGAATTAAGTGAGAGAGTAAATGCAAAGCAGCTTTCTCAGAATTAGGAGAAAAATGGCTTTCAGTAAAGGATGGTTGTTTTCCTTCCATTTTGTCCAAAATCAAGTACCAAGCAGCTCCCCAAACCTTGAAAATACCTTCATTATGTTGTCTCTAAATTCCCTAAGAATGCTACAATATGTTCTGTTTTGTTTTTTTTTTTCAAGTCAGTAAATTGGGCTTGGTATGGTGGCTCACACTTACAATCCCAGCACTTTGGGAGGCCAAGGCAAGCAGATAGCTTGAGCCCGGGAGTTCAACACCAGCCTGGGCAACACGGCAAAACACCAGCCTGGGCAACACGGCAAAACACCAGCCTGGGCAACACGGCAAAACAAAACTTTTTCTAAAAAAAGTACAAAAAAATTTAGCCAGGCATTGTGGCACACACCTGCAGTCCAAGCTACTCGAGAGGTTTCAGTGACCCCAGGACCTTGAGGCTGCAGTTGATCATGATCGTACCACTGTACTCCAGCCTAGGTAACAAAGTGAGACTCTGTCTCAAATAATAATATAAACAATAAATAAATAAAATCAACAAATTTGGAGAGATGGCAATTGTATATCTTTGACTTTTCCTTAGTCTGACCTCAAGAAAATTATTTTTAATTTATTACATCCTTCTTAAAAGAGAACTACTCGGAAGCTATACAACAGCTCTTCATTCTATGTCCTGGCAACTGATTCTTAGCAAAACACTCCTTAAAATAACATTCTCCAACAGGCATTGTACTAAGAACATCCTGATTAGTATCACCGAAAGGGTAATCAGGTTAGTTCTGACCTTCCCTCCTGATGTTGAAATGAAACAAAAATGGCCGAGCTCTGGTCATTTCCACTTTCTGGTCCCCGTGGCCTTTAGCCCCTGTAATCCTCAGTGTAAAATGCAGTAAAGAAATTTATAAGTTTTCATCAAAATCATCTCCATTAACTTTATAGATAGACAGTTAGCAGAAAGGCAGGTGTAGATATGGATGGGCAAACAGATAAATACAAATGACAGGTACAAATGGAGAAATATACATGAAACAGGGAGGTAAGAATAGCCAGAAATGGTTAGATGGACGACTGGATAGAGAGGCAGGAGGGTGGATGGGCAGGTGTATGGAAAAACAAGCACGGACAAAAGGAAGGATGGAACTAGGGCAAATGTAGAAGATAAGATGCTGGGCAGACACATAGAAATGCATAGAGACAAAGGGATAAATCCATGACAAAAAAGATCAATCTTAGGACTTAAATACTAGAAAAATCTCCTCTCACAGCTTACTATTCCTTCAATCTTCATTTAAGAAAATATTCAAAGGTCTCTCTTCATCATTATGTCATCATATCCAGAAATGTGTTTATAGCATTATATATGTGCCCAGCAACAGAAAATGAACCCTTTGAGCAAAACAAATCTATTGTATCCTTCTACAAAGAGAAAAGAAAAAGTCTTCCAGACAGCATAAGGCAACTTATCTAACGCAGAACATTCAGGACACCAACCAACCTATTTTTTAGTATTTCTGTAACTAATATTATATTAATTAAGAGAACTTGGGATAATATGTTTTGCTGTGGTCAGAATTTTCTACAAATTAATAACTCTACAGGTCTGACCTTTTTACCTTGACTGAGATCTTAACTAAAAATACTGCTAAACTCCAACTCAATACATATTAATTTATGAAAAAAATCAGATACTTCCAAATTCCTTTACTGCCAAAAAAAAAAAAAAAAAAAAAATGGCCAAGTGTGTCTGCCATGTTTTAAAGTAAGTTCCTTTCTTGGTAAGCAGTTAACCCTTAATTATGGAAACAATGGTCACAACTGTTTGTCACAAAATCTCAAAATGCATGTGAATATATCAGATAATGCAATATTACACAATGATTAAAACTTACATTTTGGGAATATTTACAATACAGTGTTACGTAAAGAAAACAGAATAAAAATATACATACATATACACACAAACACACACACACACACACACACACACAAAACACAACCCTTCTTAAAAAAACAGAACAGAGTACCCACGTGTTTAAATTAGAACAATAATGTCCCTGGATGTCCCTGGATGATGGACTAAGGGTTATTTTGGTTTTCTTCATACTTCTGTGCATTTAACTTTTTTAAAAGAGTCTATATAACTTTCACAATTGAAAAAGAAATGTTTGTTCTATTTTAGGGATGATAAAAGTCCCTTTGTTGAGATAACAAATAGGAAGGTATTTTCTGTTTACAGAGTATTTTCATAGGCATTAACTCATCTGATCCATTCAACAGCTCAGAGAAATGGATTTGATGATGATCCCCAGCGACAGCAGAGCAGTGAAGCTCATAACTCGAAATGTGACACAGGCAGACCTGGCTCAAGCTTCCTGGTGCCCTATTGTCTTCTTTACAATGTCCATTCATTTTTCTCAAGAAAGGAGTTTTGTTTTAGTTTCCTTTCTAAAAGGGTTCCAAAACTGTTTTACTTCCCTCTCATCCCAAGGTCCAACATCCTACTTTTTTAAAAACAAGAACCAAGAATCAAAAAACGGATAGCCCACCCTAAATGCCTCACCTCATAGTGGGAGGGGGAGATTATTCAAGAACTTTAAAATTCACTGTTGCTATTTTCACATATTCATACAGCCAATTACCCTAACGGGACTAGTCCAACCTATTAAGGGGATGTCCAGGCACAATTTAAAAAAAGACACAGTCTGACCTAGAAAGGGAATCAGAGACGAAGATTCAAAAGCTGCTTAAGACGACATAATGCTGAGGGAGAATTATAGTCAGCATCGCAGAAGCAACACAGCTCAAATTTGCCTGGTCTTGGAATGACTCACCGGTATTGCTGTGACGCTTTCCTGTCCCATTGATCAGACAGGTTTTTCCATTAGAATTTACTGACGATGTGCTCCCCAGTAAGTTGGTAAGATCAATTCTGTAGTTTTAAAATAAGGAAGATATGACTGAAATATTAGAACATAGTCTCCACACATCACACACAAAAAAGCCCAGGGAGAGTCCAAGGCTGTGTGAAGGAAAACTGGCCTCCCTTCTAGCTCAGCCCATGAGCAAGTTCACCCGTCTGTCTGCTCTGGGTTTTTTGCTAAAGAGTTAACTGATTCTGACACAATCTGCTGCCTTATTAAGGTGTAAGACAGATAAGTTAGAGACAGAGTGTGTATATGGGAAAAGCCTGGGCCTGCTTAGGGCCTGGGACAAGAAGAGAAGCTGGGTCTTCACGGAAAGGCTGAAGCCCATAGAATAAGATAGAGCCTCATGACTGGCTTCAGTGGGGCTAATGTGCCCCCTGCTCATGCAAACTTCTAGAACAGAACTCACTGCACAGTGGGCAGAATAAATACGCATTATGGGAATGGGCCTGGGGTAGAAAAGAAACAGATGGTCAGGACGCTGAGCTTTTGTTCCTTTATAGCATTGTCCAGCTTCCCCTCCAGCTGAAACCACACCCTTTTTGTGACCTTCTTACTCTTTCCATGCCCTGAGTGTATCTTTTTCATCCTCATACCAACGGAATTAATGTCTTTTCAGAAAGCTTTCACTTTATGCACTGCAGGCCATAAGTAAACTGCTATCCGTAAAGTTTGAGAAGGGGTACTCATGGGAAGTGCCTCATGAGAAGTGTGCGCCCTAGTCCACACCCAAACATTTAGGGATATGAGCTGAATTCTGGTAAAACCTCCCTAAGTGAGTCTAATCCACAAACTTGGGTGAGAACGATTGCTGTGTGAAGCAATTACCAACAACGGTATTTAAGAGAAGCAAAGGTAACATAAGCAATGGAGTAGCCAGGCTAGTGCCTGCAAGAGGATCAGTGGCCAGTAGCCTGTGCTCAAGGTGGACAAAGGGAGGGGGCCCAGAGAGTGACCAGGATAACAGAGTGGTGTCCACTCTGGACAAGGAAACAGAAAGCTGTTCCCAAGAAAAGAGGAGTGTGATCTGTCAAAGATCTCCAGAGAAGAGGATCTTATTAGGAGTCTTAGAGAGATAAATTGGGAAATTTGGGCAGGATATGGGTTTGGAGGGATAAATTTGCAAAGGATGTTCATTTCAGGAAGGCTAATCAACCAATCTATACAATAACTTGGAGAAAAGATGACAGTAGGTAAAAGTAGATGAGCACATCCTCTATGTAAATGACTTTAATTATTGTTGAAACAATGATAGGCTCTGAAGAAACTTCGCGTTGGAGAACATTTGTCATAGGTTCCCAATTCAAAGATACATAACGCAGCATGGCTACTAAATTTCCATGGCAGATGTCTTTCGTCAAAATGAAGTAGTGAGCTCAACTAAGTGCCTCTACCTGACTCCTTTGAATGTCAAAACCAAGTCCAATTCCGTCGTCTCATCAATCTCTAGAAACATATCCTTATTGTTTCACTTCCACACGAAACGCTCAATATGAAATTAAGGATTAAGCTGGGTAATAAAACCTAGCCCCAGTGTCCTTTGATGATGATCTTTGCATTGTTAATAGTTTCTTCATATATAAAATGGAAGTGGAAAGAAAAGATTTTAGTTAATAACCAAGATAGCTGTTCAGCTTGAATCACTATATAAACTACTGACTCACATTTTAAAACCTGATAGGCAATCCTTTGTTTTCTATAAGCAACATACAGTCTCTCATTTGTACCATCAATCTATTCAATTCCTGATTTGCAAGAATCCCTTCTGCTTTATTCACAATTCCAAAAATAGAATGTATCTACTTGATTAGAGCCTCCCACTTACTGTACTATTATGGAATTTATGACTTTACCCCTCGGATTTTTTACCCTACGACATTCTCTAAAACAGTATCTTGGAGGGAAGGAAACAGTCTGAGATTCACAAGCAATGTCCAAGGTTTGGCACTGAGGGGTGGTTGTTATTTCCGAAGTGGGGGCTGATTCTTGCACTATGGACCTTGGCAGCATTACACAAGATTTGTTGACTCAAGGCTGAGTTCTCTAAGTGTGTCCTTCAATTGGTGTTGCATAAGTAGATTAACCAGCCTGAATTATAGACTGAATGACATCATTCCCTGCTCAGGAAACTGCCCCTGGTTTTTCACTTCCATAATGTGGCCCTGCCCTACCATTCTAGCCTCCCACTTTTTTCCCCTAAAGGAACTATGTTGACATTTGGGAAGAGTAGGGGGCAAGAAGTCTGGCACTGGCAGAACATCTCCTTTCTCCACTGCTTCTTCCCTTTTCTTGTTTGCTTCCTCCCACTCCCTTGTTCTCAGGCGAGGAGGCAGAGAGTTACCCAATTATCGAATTTGGAGAAGAAACTGGCCATGTGTAACCCAGCCACTTCCTTCCAGTCTTTGTGAGCTAACCTGACTGTTAGAGGCATATCCTCCCTGTTCTTCATGGTTGGGAGCTTTACGCACAGTGTGCCCTAAATGGGAGTTATTGAGTGCAGGGGCTATCTGAGAGGAAGAGGGTAAATTTCATTCATGGGTGCTGCGTTAGCAAGCCCAGTGAGCTAATGTTCCACAACCTGGACATTATTGCCATCTGTCTCTGACTCCATTATTTTCAACTGGTTTCAATGTAGGTAGAAAAGAATGAGAGACAGAACAGCAAATGGAGCTGGGAAAGGGCTTGGTGACTCACGCAGAGGCTACATTCCGTTTCAATTAGCCTCCTAAATTATCACCTACTGTAACCACACTACATGTGCACTATCTGATACCTGGGTACATCCCTGCCTCTGCTTTTGCTCACACTCTTCGATCAGCCTCGAACTACCTTCCCAAACCCACACCTCTTCCTACCCAAACCTCCAGCCTTCTCAGATGTGGCCAACCTCTGGGATTTCTCCATCCCCTGAATCCTCACTTACCTTTTTCAAGCATTTTTTTCTTTGTCACTCTGGAGTTACAAAGACGTTTTTAAGTCAAATCTCTACAAGACTCCAAGTTCCTGAACTGTCAAGGGCCAAGTCTTATTCATCTCCAAATCCTCCTTCCCATCCTTCCCCCACTGGACCAAGTTAAACATTTAGTGGGAACTTATTATGTGCCAGGCATGAAACGAAGAGCATTATATTCACGATCTTGTTTAACCTTTCCTAGGAAATAGGTACAGCCATCAGTCCCTAGATGGAACAGGGTCTGTGCTCAAAGGAATTCATTATTCCAGGCGCACCTTGCTGCCTCTGGTGTAGGAAGCTTAAAGCCTTGAGGCAGACTGGCAGATGTGGTGAAAGCGAGGCTCAGGAAGGCTATGTGCATTTCAAAACTGATTGTTCTGTCTTCACTGCCTTAACCTTCACCGATACTGCCCCTGGGTTTAAGAAAAAAATAATTCTCACTTAAAACAAAACAAAGGCTGGGCACGGGGCTCATATCTGTAATCCAAGTGCTTTGGGAGGCTGAGGATCACTTCAGCTCAGGAGTTCAATACCAAGCTGGGCAACATAGCAAGACCCCACCTCTACAAAAATTGTGTAGGTGGGCACAGTGGCGCATGCCTGTTGTTCCAGGTTAGTTACTCAGGCGGCTGAGGCAGGAAGATTGCTTGAGTCCGACAGGCTGAGGCTGCAGTGAGCTGTGATCGCACCACTGTACTCCAGCCTGGGCTACAGAGGGAGACCCTGTCTCTAAAAAATAAAATAACAAAAAAAACGAAAACAGGAAGATGGGGAAAATAAAAGTCCAAATGGTCACCGCTCCACAAAGGGCCTAATTGCTCAATGTGAACAAAACTCCTCATCCCCAATCTTTGCTCTGAAAACAGAGGTCTGGATGACTGTGGTTTTTTCACGAGATGAATAACAAGCCCTGAGGATCGTTAGAATTACAAGGCCCAGACCAGATCCACTCAAATATAGCTGGAAGCTTTCTAGTAACTCTAACCGTGCATGGGGAATGAGCTGCTCAGAGAAGTGAGTCACTTACTGGAATCTGTGCTGCCTGCATTACTCAGCTGATATTAATACACCCACTTGTTCATTAAAGTTTAATTGGAGTTCATGTGAATTGGTTTCACCGGATACTTAATCAAAGAGAACTGTTTGTGTACGAACTGTTCAAATACAAAGCTGGAAACACAGCTCTCCTTCAGCCTCTACACACGTCCACTGGCTGCTCTTTTAATTCTGTTGACACAATAAGTGAGTCAGAGAAGGTGGGACAATGACCCTGATGGAGGATGGGAAAAGCTGTCTAACACAAAACAAGAGTAAATGAAAAAATCCTTTGTGAGAAGCCAGCCATAGTTCTCTAACTCATCAGCCATAGTAAGACACTGGCCAGGACTCGAACGACAACTCCTAAACGGGAGCTTGTTCCTTCTAGTTTCTTTCTGGGGTTCATTATCGAAGCTGCAGGTCTCCTTTTTTCCCTGGGCACCTGTTTTCTAGCTGTACATCTTTATTTTTAAAACGGGTGGATAAGAAAATTAACCATCATTCAACATAATCACACATTTCTCTTGCACTGACAAGCAAATCATGAACATAATCCCTAACGCCTATTTATACAATCAGGACTGTCAGGACCCTGTTATTTCGTATCAGATATCTCATTAATCAACATTTGAGAAAGTATAAATTTTTAAAGCTTCTGAGAAAAAAACTGTGCATGAAGTTAGGTGGAAATATATTTGTATAAGTTTGGTGGCTCTAGTTGTGTTATCAATTTTTCCTTAAGTGTGTTCATCGTTAAGTAAGCATGACTTCTTTACCAAAAACAAATCAATATGAATTTAAAACTTGCCACTATGCACTATTTTGAATCCCTGAAGCAATCCTCAGATAATAGATTAAAGGGAAATCCACTTTTTAAAACAGGTTTATTGAGATATAATTTACATACAATAAAATTCACCCATTTAAAGTTTACGGTTCTGTTTTTAGTATAGCCACAGCCTTGTGCAATCATCACCACCATATAAAGAACATTTTCAGCATCCCAAAAAGAAACTCACACTTATTAGCAATCACTACCTATCCTCTACCCAAACTCTGCCAGCAACCACTACTTTCTATCTCTACAGACTCTGTAGATTTGCCTATTGTGGGCTTTTCACATAAATGGAATCATATAATATGTGGTCTTTTGTAACTGGCTATTTTTGTTTTGTTTTGTTTTGTTTTGTTTTGTTTTGTTTTTTGTTTTGTTTTTGACAGAGTTTGGCTCTGTCACCCAGGCTGGAGGGCAGATCTTGGCTCACTGCAACCTCCGTCTCCCGGGTTCAAGCCATTCTCCTGCCTCATCCTCTGAGTAGCTGGGATTACAGGCACACACTACTATGCCCAACTAATTTTTGTATTGTTAGTAGAGACAGGGTTTCACCATGTTGGTTTTGAACTCCTGACCTCAAGTAATCAACCCACCTCGGCCTCCCAAAGTGCTGAGGTTACAGGCATAAGCCACCGTGCCTGGCCTTGTAACTGACTTCTTTCACTTTGCCATAATGTTTTCAAGGTTCACCCATGTTGTAGTACATATTAGTACTTTATTCCTTTCACTGCTGAACAATATTCCATTTTATGAATATGCCACATTTGTTATCCATTCAGCCAATCTACTTCTTAAAAATAAAATAACCTCCCATCTACCAAATAATAGCAAATGATTTGATAGATATTAATTCTCAGTTTGACAGATAATTTGCTTATCCCTTCGATGATCCACTCGTGACAGTCCTATTACCCATGTTTAAAAAGGGAGGTTTGCATTAGACAATTCTCAACTGTGGGATGAGGTGGCAGTACCTTACAGTCTAAGCCATTCTACATGTAAAACTCATCAAGATGGTTCATAAGTTTATTGTTTCAGTATACAAAGAGCTCTCGCTGACATGATACACCTAGATTGTGGGCTCCCTACATTAGGAGCCATAGTTACAGTTAAAGGTGGGCAGGCTTAGAATATACTAAAGGAACAACACTCAAAACCATCTCTCTCTCAAGAAAAACCACATTTTCTGCTTCTTAAGATATTAAACCCAACCACTTAGTAATAAATACCTATAATGTGCTATGTGCCACCATTATAATTAATAAGATATGAGACCAGTCCTCTAGAGTTCAAAATCTAGCAGAAGAGACACATAGAATAAGTCAATGCCAGCCCAAATAAAATTAAGGGTATGACAGAAACTCAGAGAAGGGAATCTTCCATTTGTTATGTCTCACTTGCAACACTGGTGACTTCATTTCTAACCTTGTTTGTAGAGTTAGAGCTAATTATTACACAGTATAGACAGTACATAGACTTCCATGAGGAAGGAGAATCTATAGCTATGTGTGTCATGAAAAAGTACAAGTTGATCTTTATTGGGGGCATAAATCACATCAATACAATTACTAGATGTTGTAGATCTCAAAGGAAATGATCAAAAATGGAAAGTCAAGGAATCAAGGAGGTCATCTGTCAAAAGAGAAACACTTTTTGCCGCCTTCTAAAGCATGCTTTTCAAGATACTATCAGGAAGCTGGCAATTCGCCGAGAAGCTGCCACCTAAGAAACCATGTAGCGTGAATAAAAGAAATGGATTTCCAAAACCTATGTCAGGTAAACCATACTCTAGTACATGACCCTAATAATACAGCACTGGGCTTATTGGGTACCGTGTGTCTAAGAGGCATGAAGGCATTTTCCAAAGAGAATTCAATCTTTCTACCTCCCAAGCAAGTATAGTGCAGACTCTTAAGTCATCAGGAAACTTAAGAGCACATTCCATCCCTCTTGTTCTGTATTCTGACGACATGCCGAGTCTTCCAGATAAAGGCACTCTGCAATCACAACTAGATGTTTGAGTCATGTTTCTGTTTTTTGGAATGTAGAGATATTGACCACCTTAGATGCAATTCATGAAACAGATTAAGTTTTCACACAGTCCAAAAATAATTGATATGCTTAATAAGAACTTATTTCACTTAAAATTTCTACCAGCATGAAACCCTCTGTAATATGCCCATACAGTTTGTACATCAGTAGAAGTGCTCCTCTTTAAATTCATATAGCAAGTCTGCACATCCTGTTTCCTAATTACCTCATGCAAAAAAGGAATTTTACCTTCACTTCTCTTGTTCATTAAAGCAAGGTTCAGGAAATGCTTTGACATTTGATTTTTGAAAAACACATGCTGGTTTAACGGAAGGTCCTAGACATTCATTGCTGTTTAAACTTGGAGAGAAACAAGGTAATATTAAATCGTAACTAACTTTTTAACTGATCTTTTTAAAGAAAAGAAAATTAAAATGGGCATTTTTAAGATACATTACAACTCTATATAACCTGACAGTACTTGGTAAGAATTACCTCATTACAATCAAATCAGGGTGGTGGAGCAGAAAGCACCCTAGGGTCAAATGTTCTGGGTTTCATCCAGGACTGCTTTAAGAAAACTTATTTCACTTCTCGGAACATCAGATCCACTGTTTCTAAAAGGGAAATAATGATAAAGCCTGCCTTGCCTACCTCATAGAGATGTCATAAAGCACACATAAGAAAATGGGTACTTAAGTGTTTTGAAAGCCACAAGTCCCCCACACAATGTAGGGTATCATCTTAATGTCCTTTCTTATAAAGGCATTATTTAATGACATGAAAAACACTTTTGTCTTTCTGTTTATATTTTGAATAGGCCAAAGAAACATCTCAAAATCAACACTACCAAGTTTCACTAACACACACACACACACAAACACACACACACACACACAGAGGCTTTATAAAGATAATTGTTGTTTGGGACAACAAGCCCAAGAAAGTAAAAGATTCTGAAGAATTGTTCATCTTAGAGCTCACCTCAGCAACACATCTTTAAAATTAAGTATCGATCAGTGTATTCTTACTCTTTGAAGGTGGGTGAAATACATGTGTTAGAGTTACCTGTCAAAGAGTGGTATGCCAAAATTTCCACCCACCTCCTTCTGATGCTAGAGAGACAGTCCAAGGAAGAGGTGGCCCCATTATATCAATGCTTTCTAGAGAAGAGGGAAATGGGAGACAGCTCTGAGGACAGACCCAGGCATGTGCAGACTGAGGAAAGACAGAACTTGCCCAGAAGACACAGAAAAAATACCAACCCGCAGGCCACCTTTGACCAGTGAATTGACCCTCGGTAGCCACATGGCAACATTCCATCAGGGCAGCTTATCAAGGATGCGGATGCATTCCATTCCCCACATACACTCTGCCATCTGAAGTTTACTCTTTCAGATAAACAAAAGTCAAGGACAGAGAAGCCAAGAACTTTCCCAAGGTCATTAGTAGCTGTGTAAATACAACTCATATGTTTTAAGCTAAACTTGTTGAAGCTCTTGGAGTGAAGAGGCCGGGAACATAAACAGTCCTCAACTCTTCACTGTGTACCTGTCCTTCTCGGTTGCTGTAGTATAATGGAATAGTAAGTGCTACCACTGAAGCAGGGAAGGCTGTGTTCAGTTATACTTGTTATATATGGTCTACGCATTGTTATACATGGTCTATGCGTTCTACCTTAGTTAATCCTCACAAGGACCCTATGATGTAAGCCCATTTTACAGATGAATAAAGTACGGCACTAGAAGTGAAGTTGTTTGTCCAAGGCACATGATATTATGTGGTAGGACGGATCAAAACCCAAGCAATGTGCCTTCGGCATCTGTCCCTAAACAGTACACAAAACTGCATGTTGAGCCGAGCATGGTGGCTCATGTCTGTAATCCCAGGATTTTGGGAGGCCAAGGCAGTCAGATCACTTGAAGTCAGGAGTTCAAGACCAGCTTGGCCAACATGGTGAAACCTTGTCTCTACTAAAAATACAAAAAAAATCAGTCGGACATGGTGGCACGCGCCTATAGTCCCAGCTACTCAGAGGATGAGGAAGGAGAATCACTTGAACCCAGGATGCCAAGGTTGCAGTGAGCCAAGATTGCACCACTGCACTCTAGCCTGGGTGATAGGGTGAGACACTGTCTCTAAAAAAAAACACAAACCTGCATGTTTAGGGGCACTTCCAAGATAGGGTGAACACCCACCATGAACTAGGTACCTTTGCAGATACCCACATACATTTTGTAATTTATTCTTATTGTGATATGGAGAGAAAGATTTTATAATCCTTTATTGAAAGGAAGACACTGAAATCCTAAGAGGTCCTTAAATTGAGGATTTTACAAACACTAAGAAGCACAGCAGGATTTGAACAGCTGTCTGATTTCAAGTTCAGTTTTCTGTGTAAACATCCAGGTTCTGCATGAGTTCTGAGGTTCTCTAATCATCATTAGCACTATCTGTCTACATAGCTATCTGCTCATTCATTTTTTGCCAAGTGGCACCGTGAAAAGAATATGTGTTTACAGGGAGACCACAGCAGTTCTACCACTTACTAGCTGAATGACTTGGACAAGTTACTTAGTCTCAATTTCCTCATCTAATGAGAACAATAATAACAGTACTGACTACTATCTCAGATCATATTTCATATGATTGTTATAAAAATTACATGAGATGACGTATGTAAAATACAACAGTGAACAGCACATAATAAGTACTCAATATTTAGTCAAATAAATAATTGAGTGAATTTAAATTTCAATGACATAACATAAGCAAAAATCCTATTGGAGTTCCCGTTCTAGAATATTCAGTCAAAACCAAGAACATTATTAATGTATTGTTAGTATCCTCTCTCATAGTTTAAACATGTCTTGAGGCTGATAGCCATGTCTGAGCTAGTCTGGAAACCACACAGTGGCCAGCACAGAGCCTTGCATTTTAGACGTGCTGTGATTCAATGATTATATGATCTTTGTTTGAATTTACTGAGAAAAGAAAATCTCGAATGCTAAAATAACTTCTCTCAAAGCTTAGAAGCTTCAGTTGTCCATTTTCACTCAAAACTGTATTCTCAATTTGAAAATTATTACCCATAATTGAAGCCTAAAATCCACTAAAAGGCATCAATTTAATGTTATTTATTTGTGATACATTCCCTGAGAAATAAGGAAGAAAAATGATTTCCCAATCTCCACATTTTAAAATCTTATCTCTATCTTCCCTACAAAAACTTATAACATCATTTATTTTGTTCCGGGTCCTTCACAGATGGTAATCACAAGTGCTTTCCTGATTCACTTACTAGCTAGAGACGTGCGCAGGGGCGAGGGGAGAGGGGGAGAGAGAGAGAGAGAGAGAGAGAGAGAATGAGAGAGAGATTGATTTTAAGAGGCTATTTGGCATCAAGAGAAGTTCATGTGGCAGAAGTATTTCAACCAAGACATCAAATGAAAATCAAATGCAAGAGTATATAATTAAATTTTAGAAAAAAAAGTATGTACATATGCGTAACTGTGTGTGCACAGGTGTGCACGTATCTGTATAGACAGGTGTATATGCAGAGATCTGTGTGTATGTGTATGTATGCACATGTACATATGGAAAAGGCCAAGGCTCCACCAGGAGCTCTGGACAACGACGTGAAGGGGAGCCATGCTGAGACGAGACTGGAGGCTGGAACACTAGTTTTTACACCTCCGCTTTGCCACTCAACTGCTTCATCTGGAACAAGTCATTTCAACTTTGTTTTCTGTTTCTAAGAATGGAGACCTCACGAGACTGGTGTGAGGTTTGAGCAACAAACAAGATCTGAAAGTGTTTTGGAAATGTCTGTACAAGCATAAAGGGACATTACTACCCATTTGTTCCAATGCCAAGGAGAGCAACTTTTCGTCTGAGCCAATGTCGCTCACAAGTGGAATCTATTCCCATCACAGCCGGCTTTCGGCACAGGAAGAAGGAATGTGGACAATTTTCCAAAGAGGCAATGCTTTCTAATTTCTCTATTATTTCCAAAACAAAAAAGCCAAATCTTTCTCCCACTTTTGTTTTTCAAAATAAAAATAAATTATAACCCTAACTTGCTAATAAATGCAGGCTGGAGCTGTCCTTAAGTAAAAGCTTTTGATAACAAATTGCCTGCACTAAATGCTATTTTACTGCTGATTTTTTTATTGTTGCTTAAGCACAGCAATTATGCTAATAAGTCTGGGAGGATGGTACATCCAGCATTGAATCTGACAGATAAAATACTCAATAAAATGCTAATCTCACCTGAAAATTGGAATCAGACAGCCTTATTAGTATTTATGGATATGGCATCTTAAACATGCTTTTTCAAAGATGAATATATATGAAATCAATGTTGTCTCCTAATACAGCCCGCCATTTCTAGGTCTCTATGTGCCCTAAATTCAAGGTGACGATTACTCCTTGCCTTTACTTTGCTTCTTGCCAGAGAAAAAAATAACTTATTGGCCATCACTACTACATAAAGAATCAAGCAATAAAATGCTTTCTTTTTTCCTTCATCCACCTCCCTACCTCTCTCCTCACCCCACCTCCGCCAGTCCCCCGAAAAAGGGAAGGTAAGAACTGTCTGTCTGAGCAAAGAAAGAAGGCAGATTTGACAGCAACAAGAACCATTTGTCAAACCATCTGGCTTCTCTCTTCACCTGACAGGAGGGAAGAGTGATGTGTCAGAAAGAGCAGGGAATTGAGAATCCAAAGAGCTGGCTTTTCGTCTTGATTTTGCCATTTCCTCGATGTGTGACCTTGCCAAACCTCAGTTTCTTAAATAGAGAGCTTCTGGAGCCCAGTGGTTATGTCTCTATGAGAAGCCTCCATGGGCTGCATTAACAAAAGGGGCGGGGGATCACAAGCCCCAGTATCCATGAAGACTTGAATATTATAAGCCAAGGGAGATAGGATGCTGGTGGAAACTTGCAATTTTTAAACTTGTGCTTTGGCTGGGTGCGGTGGCTCATGCCTGTAATCCCAGCACTTCGGGAGGCCGAGGTGGGAGGATCACTTGAGGTCAGGAGTTTAAGACCAGCCTGGCCAACATAGCGAAACCCCATCTCTTAAGAAAAATACAGGCCGGGCACGGTGGCTCAAGCCTGTAATCCCAGCACTTTGGGAGGCCGAGACGGGCGGATCACAAGGTCAGGAGATCGAGACCATCCTGGCTAACCCGGTGAAACCCCATCTCTACTAAAAAATATAAAAAACTAGCCAGGCGAGGTGGCGGGCGCTTGTAGTCCCAGCTACTCGGGAGGCTGAGGCAGGAGAATGGCGTAAACCCGGGAGGCGGAGCTTGCAGTGAGCTGAGATCCGGCCACTGCACTTTAGCCTGGGCGACAGAGCGAGACTCCATCTCAAAAAAAAAAAAAAAAGAAAAATACAAAAATTAGCCAGGCGTGGTGGTGGGTGCCTGTAATCCCAGCTACTTGGGAGGCTGAGACAGGAGAATTGCTTGAAGCAGGGAGAGGGAGGTTGCAGCGAGCCGAGATCACGCCACTGCACTCCACGCTGGGCAATGAGAGAGAAATTCCATCTCAAAAAAATAATAAATAAACAAGTAAATAAAAATAAAAAAATAAACTTGTGTTTTGTCTTACATGGTCTCCTCTTACTATTAATATGTGTCCTCGATTTTGAAATATATATCCCTAATGTATATTTGAAATACATACCCTCCATATATGCTTGAAATGGTCCAGGCTTAACTTTAGAGGCCTTGGACAGCAAGCAAAAACAGAGTGGCTCGTTTACCAGCCATCCTCATCAAGTTAGCTGGCTTTCTTTTTTAGTATCAATACATTTATTTGGGGAGGGAGCAAAGAAGTGAGATGCACATTTTAAATGTCAGAAATTAACAGTATCTGAATATTGCAATATTATTTACAAAAAATAAGAAGTTCTCTTCTTTAATTTCCACACTAAACCCCATAAAGCAGTAACAGAGAAAATAATGCGCTCCTGAAGTTGCCATGAATTAGGAAATGGAAGATCCGAGAGGACTTTCTCATCCATATAGAGTAAGTGGGTTCTGGGGTCAGGACAAGCAGTTTTGCCTTCTGACTAATTCCAGCATGCTGCCAAGCACACCACAGCATCCTCCGGGTCACAAGCACATTGAGTCATTGAAACCTAAAATATCCAAGGAGCAAATCCCTGCTCAACACAAGGAGAGAGGAACGGAAGCCTCCATGCCCACAGCAGCACTTGTGTCTGAGAGACCTCTCCCACCCCTCAAGACCTCAGAGAGTTTCCAGAAAGTATGTCTTCCTCTGGGAAAGTCCCAGGCATGGACAAATCAGGCCCACACTAAATAAAGGCATCTGACACATTGTGACAAGGACGGGCACAGATCTCAGAATCCAGTTCATTCCAAGGCCCTTGGAAAGTCACTTCCCTCTATAAGCCCATTCTTACCTCCGTATAAGTGGGTCTTTTCAAGACCAAGGAGGTCCCTCAGCCACTAGCAGAAGGGAGAAAAGACAAAATGGACTTCAAAAATACAAAGAGTTCAGTACAACTTACAAAGGGTCTTCCCATTGCTTTCTGCAGGTAGTGTCCACAATGCAGGCAAAGCTGAACTATCCCCATCTTTTGGAGAAAGAAACAAAGACCAAGAAACTCAGAAATTCTCCCAGGACAAACAGCAAGCTAAGAAATCCTCAAACCAAAGTGATACTTAATGCATAGCTGTTGGGGGTTGTGGGAAGGAGGCTGTTGGTGCTGGTGCTTTGCACAGGGCAGAATATTAAAAAGGAGGCCAGAAATAGTGGCTCATGCCTTTAATCCCAGCACTTTAGGAGGTCAAGTCAGGCTGACCACTTGAGCTTCAGAATTCAAAGCCAGCCTGGGCAACATAGTGAGACCCGCCCCCCCCCCCCAACAAAGAAAAACTTTTCTAATTAGCTGGCATGGTGGCACACACCTGTAATCCCAGCTACTCAGGATTGAGCCCAGGAGTTCAAGACTGCAGTGAGCCATGATCACACCACTGCACTCCAGCCTGAACAGCACAGTGAGACCCAGTCTCAGGAAATAAAAAAGAGGAGTTAAGTAGATTCTACATTCAGTAACCATACTATCCAAGACACCCCACCCTGCAAAAGGAGAAGATACAGGCATTACCATAATATCAGAGATACACACAACCCATGGGAGAGAAATAATTTACCACCTCTCTCTAATGCTTCACATATATAGAAACAGAATCCAAGTCCGTACACCCCTTTATCTTTATTATCCTACGACCAACAATGCAACTTGCAAAGCACTACCACAATAAATTCATCAAGCAGGAATCACTATCCTCTAATTGACAGAGGAAAAAGCTGAGGCACTAAGAAGTTTATTGACCTGCCCAATTCACATGGGTCTCTACAAGCAGGGTCAGGACCCACAACCAAGGCCCCTGACCTCACATGCCCTGTTTGTTCATTGTTTTTTTTCTTCACTTGCCTATGCCCCCTCTGAATTGCCAGTGCTACCATTTTTCAGTAAACAACCAGAGCAGAAAGTCAGCTCTGAACTGATACATCTTCCAACAGAGGAACAATTCGAGTCATACTTCGAGGAATAATTTCTGGGAAAGCAGAGGAGGTGATGCTATCAAACAGTGAAACCTAAAACTCCTACTCACTACCTGCCTGAGAGGGCAGGAAATGGGGCCGAGGCCCTTTCCCTACATGCTCCCCCTGCCCGTTTTTGTCTCTCGCAGTCATTACTAAACTTAGCACTGTAATCAAATGAAAGCTGTTTCCCAGCTGTATGGCCTTGGGTAAGTCCCTGATCTCCTTGGTTCTGTTACCAATACACACTCATGCACACACGCATGTATGTGGGTACACATACACACATACACACACATCCCAGACCATCTCTTCATTTCACCTAGCAGGATGGTAGCTACAGAAAGCCTCTGTCTTTCTTATCCTGCAAAACATCACAGCTACCTCCTAGGCATTCAGAAAGTGTCTCCAGACCCAGCATCGGAAGTTCTGACTTGAACCCTCCACTTCCCCCTTGGGCCTCCTGGATCCCATCCCATTTCTTCTGTCCATCCTTCCCATAAGCCCCTCTTCTCCAGTCCACTTGCCATTGTCCTAGATGAGACTTGTGCACCTCCACCTTGAATAAACACTAACTTGTCTCTCAACCTCAACCTGGCACAGTGGCTCAACACTTTGGGAGGCCGAGGTGGGCAGATCACGAGGACAGGAGTTTGAGACTAGCCTGACCAACATGGTGAAACCCCATCTCCACTAAAAATATAAAAATTAGCTGGGCGTGGTGGTACACGCCTATAATCCCAGCTACTCAGGAGGCTGAGGCAGGAGAATGGCTTGAACCCAGGAGGTGGAGGTTGCAGTGAGCCAAGACTGCACCACTGCACTCCAGCCTGGGCGACAGAGCGAGACTCCATCTCAAAAATAAATAAATAAAAACAAATAAACCAAAAAGAGCTCCTCCTTTGACAGCTCTGGAAACATCCTCCACCAAACTGACTGCACTTCTCTATGCACAATATGGTTTATATCCTTATAAAATCAGCATCTTGGCCGGATGTAGTGGCTCACGTCTGTAATCCCAACACTTCGAGAAGTCAAGGCAGACAAATCACCTGAGGTCAGGAGTTGGAGACCAGCCTAGCCAACATGGCGAAACCCCATCTCTACTGAAAATACAAAAATTAGTCGGGCGTGGTGGTGCATGTCTGTAGTCCCAGCTACTCAGGAGGCCGCGGCAAGAGAATCACTTGAACCAGGGAGGTGGAGGTTGCAGTGAGCGAGATTGCACCACTGCACTCTCCAGCTTGCGCAACAACAACAACAAAATCAGCATCTCCATAACTGGGTCTACTCTACCTAGGGGTTTGGTTTCGGAGGATAAACTAAGGTACAGGAGAACGTCAGTCAACGCCTCTGAGGCCGGCCACTTCAATAAGCATATCTGCCACTCCGGAGAGGCTGGTTCTTTGGGGGTGCTGGTGAGTGTCCATCCCCAGGTCAGGGACTGAAAAACACTACTGGGTTAGGCCTTTACAAACATTCTCCAATCTTAACAAATTAGCATGCAAGGTATATGTAACCCCAAATTAAACTCATTGAAACTGGGACTCAAATGGGTTTCGAAAGTCAGCCTCACTGAAGTTATGTAAATCATCCTAATTCAAGCAGCTATCGGGGCCCAGGTTCAGAAGCAAGTCTGCGTAACCTCACTGGGGTACTCTGTTGATGGAGTGTCGGGTGCTCTACTAGATGCTTCATCTACATCAATTCAGTTGGCTTCTATAACAACCCTTCCTAATAATGATTAGGGTTTCCATTTTATAGATCTGAAAACTAAGGCCCCCATGGCAAACATGTCTTGCAGATTTAGCACTGGAATCCAAGTGTCCTGGGCTGGCTCTTTTTCTCTTTCCTCAGTATCATGCATCCTCTTTCTACCTAATATATAAGGTTCTTATCTGAATGAGCCACTAGAAGCTGTATTCAGCAGTACAAGCAGAATCCGAACTGCAAGTCAGAAAAAGGTGTTTCGCAAGCAGCAATTCTAGTTAAGATCTCAACAGTGCTGCTGGGAGGCGGATTTATCGAGCACATCATGTGAGCAGTCTGACCCTGGACTGTTCCCAAAGGTCAGAGCCACAAAATGAAGCCAGAATTTCATTCAATTTCACAAATGCAGCAACTTGGCATGTCTGCTTTCCTTGTAACAGGGGCAACTGCAAAGTCTTCTTCAAGAGGATTGATAATCAAAGTCAGAAATTCAGAGGTCATCAGGTAAACTACTTCCTCCTTTTTAAAAGCTAAGCTTTTCAAATATGAGGAGGGCTGATACTCTAAGAAGTTGAGAGCTAAAGAAGAGACGGCACATTCTGACCTAACTTCACTAGGAATGCCACCAGCATCTTAAGCAAACACCACCTCTACTTGTGCCTCTGGAGAAACAGGATTAAGAAGGAGCCTGGTGAAAAGCTGATAGCTGCTCATAAAAGCCATGCTCCTAAACCAGGTTCCCAGGGGCCCTTCTAGTTCCCTGGGTTAACTGCATTTAACCTTCCAACCCCTCAGGCCTCCTCAGTAATTCAATTTAACAGTTACAGAGTGCCTATAAATGCCAGCTACTGAGTTAGCCTCCAAAGGATCAGAGATGTCTGCCCTCTGATCAGCACTCAGAAATAGATACCACCCATCCAATACAAGGTGGTGTATGAAAGTATCTCTGAAAGTACAAACTAAGTGATGGGAAATGGAGGAGGGGAGAGACTGCCACCAAATGTGAAGTCAGATGTTTCTGAGAAGGTGGAATTTGAGCTAAGCATGAAGATGCTGCCTGGCAGAGGTAGCCATGCAGGGTGGCATTGCACCTGGGATGAGGAATGTGAACATGGGGTGGAGAGGGAGGGGTCAAGAGGAGGGCAGAAAGGTTGCCTTAAGTCATGAGTGTAGGGTCCTAAGCAGGGATGTCACTTATGTCAGGAGCATTGGGAGGCCAAGAAAACATACAGCAAGTCTCAGGACAGAGGTTCTGAGCTCACCGCTCTTAGGGGCACCCCACCAAAATAAAGACTCCCTCTCAAGTAGCCCAAGGAGATGAATATGTGTACAGAAGCCAACCTCCTGTCACACTGCATTCCAGACAAGGAACTACACAACACATGCATCCCTCCTGCCCTACCATGGCCTCCTGAAGCTGGACAACGTTATCGCAACCTCCAGTATTAAAGACAAAGCAGCAGTGGTCCAAGAAAATATATCAGCAGGAACTTGACAATTCAGAGCTGAGACTAGGTGGCCAAGACCTGATTTTTCAAGGACCCACAATATCATGTAAACACCTGGCCACTAAGCCCCGTGTTAAGCTAAAGACAAGAGACTAAAATATAATAAAGTATGAAAGGTAGGAAAGTATTGCAAGGGAGGGAGGGAAAGAGGGAGAAAAGGGGATGAATGGTAAGAAAACAGAATACAAGGGAAGGGAAAACAAGGAGAGAGGAGGGGAGGAGAAGGACAAGGTAGAAAGACACAAAAAAAGGAAGCAAAGTCTCCCAAAGGCCAAGGTGAGAAGGAGAAGGGAAAAGGTTACAGTTATCCCTCTGCCTATGAGTATAAGAATGACTATATTTTACAGGTAAAACTGTAAAATATGTGACTGTAGTTCCGAGTAACTACTTCAATGCTTGTAGTCATGATATTTCACGAAAGAACAAAGAATTTAAATTTTATACAAATAACTGTTGAGGTTTTTAAAGCAAAAAATAAACATATATTTACGGGTATATAAATGTGATACAAAAACTAGACACATGGCAAATTGCTAATGATGGTAACTTCTTGGAAGAAAGAAAGATGGGGGAGTGGAAAGGAGTTTGGAAAGTTGCAGAAATGGTCACAAATTTTCCCCTTCCCTATGTCCTCATCCTTGCGATATGACTTTGGATCTTTTTTTTTTTTTTTTTTTTTTTTTTTTTGAGGTAGAGTCTTGCTGTGTCGTCCAGGCTGGAGTGCAGTGGTGCAATCTCGGCTCACTGAAACCTCCGCCTCCTGGGTTCAAGCAATTATCCTGCCTCAGCCTCCCAAGTAGCTGGGATTACAGGCACAAGCCATCACACTCAGCTAATATTTTGCATTTTTAGCGGAGACAGGGTTTCGCCATGTTGGCCAGGCTGTTCTCAAACTGCTGACCTCAAATGATCCATCTGCCTCAGCCTCCCAAAATGCTGGGATTACAGGTGTGAGCCACCATGCCCGGCCTGACTTTGGAGCTTCTGCCACCAAGAAATATACTTTCTCAACCCACATCACTAATAAGCATGTATCTGTGTATATATTAATTCACTATGTCCTAATCTAGTTTACATGTCTCCGTCTTATCCATACATATGTAAAAGACTTTCAAGTGCTTTACTAAATTCAAATGTCTTCCCACAAATAGTAGTAAGAACCTCATTTATTAAATAATTCATATGTGCAAATTGTTTTAAGCTCTTCACATGCATTATTTCATGTTGTCTTCAAAAATTCCTTTGTCGCCTGTAATCTCAGCTACTCGGAAGGCTGAGGCAGGAGAATCACTTGAGCCCGGGACGCAGAGGTTGCAGTGAGCAGATATCGTGCCATTGCATTCCGGCCTGGGTGACACAGCAAGATTCCCTCTCCAAAAAAAAAAAATTCCTTTGTCAGTCCTATCATTAGCCCCAGGATAGGACTGACATGAAGACGAAGCTGAGTTACAAAAATTAAACAACTTGCCTAAGGTCATTTCTATACATAACAGAGGACTCTGGATTTAAACCCAGACAATCCAACTCCAAAGCCCACATTCTCCCCACTATGTCTGCGTCATCATATCAATCCATCCGTTGGTTAACCTAGACAAAAAGGGAACTGGTTAAGACCCTGTTCTGGCTCTCAGTGAACACTACTTCCTTTCAAAGACTCACAAATCACCTGTCTACATCGGCCCATCGACAACTGGAATCACAATGAAATCAGCAGATTCTAGACTCTGGATACCTGTTTCATTTGGGGGCGGGCTGGGGGGGTGGGTACTGGACTTTTTTGATAATACCTATTTCCTCATCTCCTCACTTTCTGGCATTTCTGCTGATTTCCAGGTTTCCTCAAAATTACTGATAGCCGTTCCCCATCAGAAGTTCTCTTCTGTATCCTGAGATGCAGTATGTGTGGTCCACGAAATTTGCAACCATTTAAGGAAAGCGAATTGCTCTCTCACAACCTCTTCAACTGTCATGGGCATCAGTTTCTTCCTAATGATGTCGATTCCACCCTTCATAGATGACCCCTCCCCTTGATAGAGATGACTGACAGAGGCAGAAAGCAGCCATGCAGCTCTCCGCTTTCTCCTTTAATCTGGGCCATTACATCACCCTCTTTGGGTTACAAAAATGCTAGACATCCACACAAAAGGACTCCCTCTTCCGGAGCCCATTTGAATCCCACTCATGTCTAGGAGGTCACTGAAAACGAAAGGCAGTGATTGGCTGCCAATTACGTCACTGCTCTACAGGTCTGATTAAAATCTTAATTAATTGAATGCCACTTTACTTCTACACCTGACTCCACAAATAAATAACCCACAAAGAGAATAACACAGGGTGAAGGTAGTAATAAACTGCAGCTTCTGGCTCAGGTAGGAAAGAGGAGCCATTTGCTGGAGTTACCTGTCATTAAAAACGATTCGGTCACCAGGTGGAGACACACAGTTCTCTATATTAAATTAGAGGAATGTTTCAAAGGGGACCAGTTTCAGCTGACAAGAGCAAAAAGAAAATCAATTTTAGGTTGCCAGGACAACTAGACTTTTCCTGCAAGAATAAATTTGATACAGCCCTAAAATCTGACAACTAAATGTTTCCTCACATTACATCACATCCCTAAAATGTGTGTTGAACCAGTGAGATAATCAAGCCTGCTAATTACTTTCTACAACACCCAGAAGATACAGAATTGATGGTCTTGGCTTCAGTCTGACTTTCCTCTAACAGCTCCACTCGCTATCTTACTTTTATAGTGAAGGAGGATTGTGTGCTTCTTAAAATGAATCTGAAAGCATATCATTGTCAGTTAGTCCTTGAATCCTAGAAAAAGGAAGGTGAGCACCTTCTCAATGCAAGTCCCTCAGTGGGTTATATCTATACCCATGTTCCCTGTCATATAATTCATTGGCTATCCAAGGGGTTCCAGAGAAGGAGTCCAAAGTCATAGAATTTAATATAATGGGGGACCTAAAGGGGCTTGAGAGGTTACCTTTGTTTTACAGAGGGTGAGTCTGAGGCATAGGTAGGCAAAGCAACTACTCAAGGTCAGTGAAGCTGGTCAGCAGCAGAGTCAGGACTGGAATCCAGCTCTTTGGATAATGGCTTCTATGCCATTTCCTTAAATAGCTGCAGTCATTCCACAGCTCTGCCTTGGAGACTTTAGGAGCTGAAGTTAAGTCCACTTGATCTCTTACTAATCCATGGGAGGCAGTGACCCCAAATGGCCTCATCCCAGGAGGTCAGAGTCCTGAACCCAGATCCAAAAATATCTGATGAGATGAACGTTCCCTATGCATTTACATTCTCAGAAGGCTGAATATCAATGTACCTCCAGGGGTTATTAAAAACAAGAACAGCTAATAAATCACTGGAAAGCACTTCGCAAATGTAAAGTAATACAAAAATGCTAAGCATCGATAATATAAGTGCCCCAGGCTGAGGCAGTTCCCTGGAGAGCGTGATGCTTTCAAGTGGGCTAGGCTTTGGCATGTTATTACACAGCCTCCACCATCATCTATCAGAAGATGCAAAGGACACGCCTCTCTCCAACCTCACTCCTTTCTTAGATTGCTCCCAAGTTCTTGAGAATGCCCGCAGATCTTATTATAACGTACTGTATTATAATAAAGCCATGGTTATATAGTCTTTGCTAAATGTAGAGAAACAAAGAGAGGAGATCTGAAACAAGCAGCTCTGTGCACACTCCCAGATCACTGATAGGAAAGCAAATGTCAAACTGTCCCTAGCTTGTGATAAACCAAGTAATCCATGAAAAACAATGAATCCATTAGAAGGTGCATATCAGCCAATTTAGTCTTGAGAGTCAATTCAGAATCAGAGAGGTCAGAAGAATATACAGCACACACGGGAAGGCTCTGGCTGCAGGTGCCATGGGAGGAAGAGGTGAGGACAGAGCACTCCTTCCAACCACCTACATGGTCTTTGGCAGATGAGGACCTGCTCTAAGCCAGGTAAACAGAAAAGACCAGGGGATGAATATCAGGGGTGAGTAGGGTAAAAACAAAATTGAAAGTTAGTATCAGAGAGATTTAGTTTCTAAGTCTGACCCTGCCATTACAAGTTGTGCCACATTGGGTAAGTTACATGAACCTTTCTAATCCATCCATACCTCATCCATCCAATACGGATAACTAGTATCTACTGCATACGCTGGCTTTCAGGATTAAATGAAATGAACAATGGAAAGTTATTTACCCAGTGACTGCAATATAGTACGTGTGTAATAAATGCAAATTATCATGCTTTCCAAGCATGATCGAGAGGCTGGGGGCTAAAATCCAGCACAAGATAAAAGGGCAAAAAGAAAAGCATGAAGTTAGAGGACTAAATGATGGGAATGGAGAAGAAACTACTTTTCCTCCACAAGCTCTGTCTTATCTCTACTAAAGAGTCATCACTGGCCCCATTCCCAAACAGCTAGTTTAGGGCGAATGACGACAGCCAGGGATGGTCAGGCACCTCAAGCTTTAGCAGAAATCTGCAGGCAGCATGATCAACCACATAGTCAAGATGGAGGTCATGTCTCTGCATTTGAGCCACTGAAATCCAGGACTGAGTATTAAACGCAGCTCCAAGAACCTCATCCCAAAACAAGGAATGAGTTTTCTTCAGAGGGAAATGCACCCCCGACCACCAGTTCATAAACACACTTTAACACACATGGACACAGTCCATGTCTCCTAGAGAGGTTAAGAAATGGATATAATTACAATGTAAGTAAACAGAAAGTTCTATTAAATTTTATTATTAAGCAAGTTTTATTATTTCTTATTTATTATGATTAAGTAAGTTCTCTTAAGTCAAACCCAGATAAAGAGACATGAGACTTTCCAGAAAAAGAAAGAAGCTAAAATTTACTGAGCACCGCCTCTGGGATAGAAGCATTTAAAAAATTAATAGAGAAGAGGGAATCAAGGAATATTTCCTGAGAGATGTTCCTGTGAGTTGACAATACTCTGGGGTACCTGGAAGCCAGGCTATGGCTTTTGGGTCCACGTCCATTTCTTCAGCAGAATCCTGACAATGTGGTGCTGCTGGATGGGCCCCTGTATTAAACCATGCTTGCACTACTATAAAGAAATACCCGAGACCGGGTAATTTATAAGAAAAGAGGTTGGCCAGGCTCAGTGGCTCATGCCTGTAATCCCAGCACATTGTGAGGCGGAGGTGGGTGGATCACTTGACGTCAGGAGTTCAAGACCAGCCTGGCCAAGGTGGCAAAAACCCCATCTCTACTAAAAATGCAAAAATTAGCTGGATATGGTGGTACGTGCCTATAAGCCCAGCCACTTAGGAGCCTGAGGCAGAAGAATCACTTGAACCCAAGAAGCAGAGGTTGCAGTCAGCCAAGATCACGCCACTACACTCCAGTCTGGGCATCAAAGTAAGACTCTATCTCCAAACAAACTAACCAAAAAAAAAGAAACGAAGAAGAAGAAGTTGAATTTTGAATTGAATTGGCTCACAGTTCTACAGGCTATAGAGGAACCATATCAGCATCTCCTTCTGCGGAGGCTGAGGCAGCTTCCCATCATGGCAGAAGACAAAGGGGAGAGCAGGCACTTCACATGGCAACAGTAGCAGAGAAAGACAGAGAGACAGACTTAGAGGGTAGGGGGTGCCACACACTTTTAAATGACAAGATTTCACAAGAACTCACTATCACAAAGACATCACCAAGTCATGACCCACAGGGGCATCACCGCCCCTGTGACCCAAAACACATCCCACCAGACTCCACCTCCAGCACTGGGGATTAGAACTCAACATGAGATTTGGATGGGGACAAATATCCAAACTACATCAGCCCCCAAAGGCCCCAGGGCCCCGAACCACTCTTTCCTCCAGGTTCTGTGACTTACAACAAGAGCACCTACCTGCCACACCATGTCTGGAGGTCAGTCAAGGAACTAGCTAAGGAAGGAATATGAAGTTGGGGTCCGGCCAGCAACAACCTTCATCTACTTCATCACCACATGATGAAGCACAGCAGACGCAACAAAGAGACACAGAAGAGACTGAGAAGCAAATATGGGCGTGTTGATAAGCAGAGTGAGAGAATAAAGGGTGTGGAGTCAGGTTACACACAGAAAAAAAGGGGAGACAAGAGAAAGAATGAAAGGACAGAATGAAAGAGGTGTTGTCTTTTTTGCTTGCTGGGTTTCTTTATTTAAAGTATACTTTTGCCAAATCATTTTTTAAAGTCATACCTCTGTTCAATCTTTCAAATGGTAACTTCAGCAGGCTTTGCTTTCGTCACTGACCGGCAGCACCTAGAAAAGTTCCTGGAGGGCCGGGCGCAGTAGCTCACACCTGTAATCCCAGCACTTTGGGAGGCTGAGGCAGGAGGATCACAAGGTCAGGAGTTTGAGATCAGCCTGGACAATATGGTGAAACCCCGAATCTACTAAAAATACAAAAATTAGCCTGGTGTGGTGGCACGTTCCTGCACTCCCAGCTACTCGGGAGGCTGAGGCAGGAGAATCGCTTGAATCTGGGAAGCGGAGGTTGCAGTGAGCTGAGATGGTGCCATTGCACTCCAGCCTGGGGAGACAGAGACTCCATCTCAAAAAAAAAAAAAAAATTCCTGGAATACAGTAGGTGCTCAATAATACTGACTAAATGAATTAGTTAGACTGGATGCCCAGTTAGATTGGATCATCATTGCTAAGAAGAAAGAGTCATTTAAGTTGCCAAGAAGAATAGCAAAACTGTTTATGCTTCTCCTGACTCGCTTAAATAAGGTGGAGAGCCAGGCACAGTGGTGCACGCCCACCGTCCCAGCTACTCAGGGGGCTGATATGGCAGAACTGCTTGAGCCCAGGAATTCCAGGCTGAAGCGAGCTATGATAACACCACTGCACTCCAGGCTGGGCAACAAAGGAAGACCTCATTTGTAAATAAGTAAATAAATACATAAGGTGGGATAACATAGTTTATGGCTCCTAGTAAGCAGGCGTCATTTATTCACCAAATTTGAAATCAGATTGACCCACACTCTAGAACAAAGGAAATGAAGTCATCCTATCAATGAAACGCTAAAGGGGAAAAGCTTCTCTGTGGAAAACAGGGAATCAAGGGAAATGCACTCTGTACAGTTATGTTTTAATCTGAAAGTGATGACCCTAAGTCAGGAGGGGCCCGGGCCATTCCACCGTCTCCTTTGTGAAAAGGTGCCAGTTTCCACCTCTTACGGCCACCACATGCTGCAGAACTAAAATAGAGGTGACTGCTGACTCCTTTAAAGAAGTAACAGTTGGCAAAGAGGACAGGATTTAGAACTAAATTTGAGCACTGAACTAGCCTTACCTAGAAAGCTTGCCTGTCAATTTTCATGGTGTTCCTTCAGTCAGACTCCTAACGATAATTGGAAGAATAATTCCTGGATAGTTCAGAAACTACCCTTTTCCCATAATGGAAATATATGGTAACTTGGAGGTGAAACTGCTTATTACAAAATGGTGACAGGAGTCAGTCTCAACCAATCCACTCTAACCACAAGGTCTATCAGGAATTCTTGCAGCCTGCAAGACTGGCACTTCTTTGTGTGGCTGTGCCTAATCTTAAGAGACTATTACTATTTATTACACATGAAGCACTTTCTATCTGCAGAGTGCTTTGGAATCGTTTTTTATTGGTTACTCAGCGTTCTCAAGTCTAAACACAGCTAAAGTTCTAGTGGAGGATGGAAAACTCCATGATCTATCAATTCATCACACTTGACAGGTCCACACCCCTCCTCCCAATGGGGTGGACAAGTTGACAAAGGGACCAAGAGGGTGATCAGAACGAGAAATCCAATTCAATCCCACTCTCACTTGCCAAGGCCACCTGGCACTGGGCTAGGGGCTAGGCACTGTAGCAGAAAGAGGTACAAAAATAAATTTGACACAGCTCTTGACCTCAAGGAATTTATAGCCTGGGACTATTTGACAGGACTTTTATGGTCCCCTTTGTGGTTAAGAAAGCATAAATAGGTTTTAAATATCATGTGCAGAAACACATAGCATGTTCCTACATGACTCACAATTTGAGCAATTATACAGACATAATCCAGTATCAAAAATGGAATAAAAAGGAAAGAATATAGAATGAACTTCTCCAATTTTCAATTTCCAGTGTTAAGTTAGAAACTCCCAAACTACATTAGAAAAAAATTGAGAATAAATGAATTCACTGATAAAGAGAAGAGAGAAAAGAAACCCAACCCAAGAAACTTACTCTAAGAAAAAGCAGACATTTAAGAAAAGGGTTTACTTTTCATAAAGCCATGTAAGAGTGGCATTTGAAAGTTACTATTAAAAGAAGTTACAAATAGTTTCATATATTGACGTTTACAGCCTTTGGAGCAAGCATCCTTTACTATGAGATATAAAATAGTCGGGTGGGCACGGTGGCTCACACCTGTAATCCCAGCACTTTGGGAGGCTGAGGCAGGTGGAACACCTGAGGTTGGGAGTTTGAGACCAGTCTGGCCAACATGGTGAAACCCCATCTCTACTAAAAATACAAAAATTAACTGGGTATGGTGGCGTGCACCTGTAACCCCAGCTACTCAGGAGGCTGAGGCACGAGAATCACTTGAACCTGGGAGGCGGAGGTTGCAGTAAGCCGAGATCATGCCATTCAACTCCAGCCTGGGTGAAAAGAGTGAAACTCCATCTCAAAAAAATAAAAAAAAAAAGCCAAGTCAAGGTGGACTTATCACCTGGCAAAAGTATCAGAGAACACATTGAAAAATGAAAGGCGGGTAAGATTGAGAGAGGATTCTACAGAATTTACATGAATTTTAAAGTACTTTATAGCCCTTGGCTTATGGTTTATGATTTTATGGTTCACTTCTACAGATCAGCACCTACTACAAAGCCTGGCACCATATTAGGTATTCATTGTTATTCATTTTAGTTCTTCATTGCCTTAAATAAGTGAAAGTACACACGTACAAATGAACAATAAGAAAGTAGAAATCCTCAATTCTGTTTTTCCATCTTGGTGCCCTAGTTGATAATTCAGTTGTGAAAGTAAACTGACTGACATATCACCCCACCACCAATTACCAAGACTGATTCACCAAATACTATGGTTCACATGATTCATGACTATATTCAATCCCATCCTCCACCATCTTCTGGCTGTGGGTGGTGGGGGCAGTTATTGTGTGTTTTTATCCTGTTTTACTGGGTAGGCTGAAGCCTCGAAAGGCAGAATACATGACACAGGCATAAAAGCAATGAACAAGTCTCTATTATGCCATCTCTTCACCGTGTGACACTGGACAGCTTCTTCACTGTATTTCAGCATCGCTTTGCTCATTAGTAAATAGAGGGTAGCATTCCTTAGCCTGCCACCCTTGTGGAACCATTAGAAGGGTCTAACAAGTTAATAGGTGTTAAAGGGGTTAGTCTACATAAAGTCCTTATAAGCCTATGTCACATATCATACTCCCCAAAGGATTAGTCATAGTCAATAAATTATTACTGTTTACATAATGGTCTTTCCTGTGGTTTTTCTCATAATAGCACCAGGCATTTGTAACCATTAAAATTTATGCTTTTGACTGAAGCAGAAGACGCATTGTGCTTACTGTCCCTAAATCTTCTTGTAAACTATTTGTAGAGTCTATCACAGAACCCCAGCATCCTGATTCATTCTTCTCAACACCACTCCTGACCCAATGACTCTGCCGTGTCATCGTGTACAGCTTCCTCTCTTTCAACACATGCCTACCTCTGCAGTAACAAAAGGCTCACAGAGAGCTCAAAGTGAAGATGAATGTCACACATGGAAGCAAACGCTTCCCAAAAACTAGAACCGTTAGGTGGAACTAGACTGGGAAAGGAGGTGAATGTTACACAAAAGAATTTGGTCCTCACATTATGGTGAGCAGGCACCCACAAAGAGGATTCTGTTTTTGTTCTGTTTGCCATTAAAGAAGATAATGGCATGGTCTTTGCACAAGTTGATGAGCTCATTATCACTGGGCATAGCAAGTACACGCAATAGGAAACATAAAGAGACAATCTGGAAATATTACATTCATGCTTTAAGAGCTAGAAGAGGCCTTCAAGGTCCACTACCACTTCCATTTGCCAGATGGATAAATGAAGGCCTCAAATTACAAAGCATCTTGACCAAGTCACAGAGCAAATTCGTGGCACAGCTGTCATCAGAACACAGATGTCTTTGCTTCCACTCTCTCTGGAGACATTCCCCTGCATCATAAGAATTAAACCCCTCCTTCTCTTCCTCCCAGGACTTGGTGGCTGTGTTATAGCAGCTTCCAGGAAAGGGACCACAAGCAGCAAGGAAAAGCTGAGTATGGGTTTCTTTAGTGTTGCCCCTGGTTCTTCATTCTCAGCATGAAGAAAAGGGACTATTATGGGTGCCTCTAAACCGCTATAGCCTTCTCAGCACCAGTGTGCACAACTTTGGGACATCATCTGCCATTAAAGCCCAATGCTGGAATATTTTCCTAAGACCAAAGGAAACTTCCTCCTTCCTTTATCTCAGCTGAGAAACTAACATCATGCTTTCAGAAGAGAAAGGGAAGAGGTCAACTATGGTTTGAAGCCTCTCCCAAAGAAGTAGAAAATTACAAACTTTTGCAACAAGACAAGTTTAGTCTGTTGAAAATACGACGACAGAACCCATAAAAACCAATAGGAGCATTTAAAATCATGGCTTATCTCACAGTGAAAGTGACCGTAGTCCACCTTAGGGCCAGAGTTTTACAATTTTATTTCTTATTAATCTTCTTAACATCTGTGACAGCCAAGTGTTTCATCCAATTACTGACTGGGAAACGAACACCTCAGTCTCACATCCCTAATTCTGTATCTTGAGGTGTGAGGAAGCTATGGAATCTGCCTTCTGCTGCTCTCACTTCTTCCACAGAAAAGGCTTGGATGCATGAGAGAAGCAGACAACTATCAAGGTCATTAAAAGTCTGCATTTGCTAAAAGCACACCTGTCGCTGCAACTATGTGTTGAACATACCTCCATTTCTTCTCCAACAATAAGAGGGGCAAACGAAAGAAGACCATGAAGATGCAGGAAATGCATTCGTCTCTACCCCAAGCAAGAAACAATCTACCAATTGGATTTTCATAGTGTGTCCAAAATATACCTCAGGAAATCACAAAGAAAAATTCAAGACCGGGACTTTTGTTTTTGTCTTTTTAAGTTCAAGCCACGAAAGTATCTGGAAGAATTAGAAAATGCTTTCTGTGGGGAATTCCACAGGAACTGGCAAATCTCAGGCAAAATTAGAACCAAAGAAAACAGAAATAGTAGAGATCTCGAAGATCATCAAATTCAACCCTGCTACTTTGCCATTGAAAAAAAAATAAGCCAAAGAGAGTTTTGCAGCTGGGTGGCAGTGGAGTTGGGCTGAGAACCCATGTCTGCTGACTCCAAGAACAATTTCTTAGTCTTCATCCCATGCCAGCATTGACTTAAACACTGACTCCAAATTAAACCGACACGTGACCAAAAAGAAAAGGGAAAATAAACTGTTCCCTGTGGCAGATGCTTGCAACATTAGCTTCTTTCTCAAAACTTCACAGTTCATGTTCTGCATAAGACGGAAACCAGCAAGGGTCCTGTTGTGCCAGTTATGAATGCACATTTCTTAGGAATGCATTGCATGTCTGGCATTCTCCCTCTGCTCCTGCTCCTGTTCCTCTTTTTGCCATATATGGCACTGAGCTCTGATGCCTGGGTCACAGCACTCAGGCCTTGGGTATGAATGTAATCTGGCTTCTGAGCTGTTTGTCTTTACTGGAAAACCGATGAATCCATCTAGGAAACATTTACTGAAATGCAAAAGACAGGAAGACTTGATTCAAACTCTGAACTTGAAAAGAAGAGGAAGATTCTTCTTTGGCTCACCCAAAGGAATGCAGCAGATTTGGGGGAAAAAGTGGCAAGTTTAACACACGTAAGAGGCTTTCTTTCTGAAGAATTGTGTGTGTGTGTGTGTGTGTGTGTGTGTGTGTGTGCACCCATACACACGCCTGTGTGTTTGGGGATGAAGGTTGTTCTTACACAAGCATGAAACAGAAAACAAAAAAAAAAAAAAAACTGATGCCAGTTGAGAAAAAGGAAAGCATTGAAGTAATCCATGCTCCTATCAAAGATGCAGAACACTATTGTCACTCTGAAAAGTTCTCTTGTGCCTATTCTCAGGCAATCTCATACCACCTTTCCCTGCGAACAA